>NC_133653.1:76824507-77070046 GCF_009905375.1 Apium graveolens | reverse complement strand
CCTCGAATGAATACTATAAATAATATTCATAAAATAAAGGAGTCATACATCCTCAAATGAATATCCAAGTAATATTCAATAATAATATAAACTGAGTCATAAGCCCTCGAATGAATATTCAAATAATATTCAAATAATAAAATAAACTGAGTCATAAGCCCTCGAATGAATACTCAAATTAATATTCAATTAAGTAAAATAAAGGTATCGAATAAACCTTATTCGATCCATAGTTTTAAAAACTATATCCATATATATATAAATATATATATATATATAATATACTCGGGAACATCGACTCCCGGTTTAGAAATATGTTCACCTTTTATCCCCTATACTAAGGGTATACGCAACTACTTGCTTATTTCTAGCATAGGTATTATGCAACTATAAGCATTGAAATCAACAGATAGATAACCAGATTACGAAACAGACATGCATATATACCATATCAGCATGCTCCAATATATCGCAAAATTTGCTAATAACAATCATGCACTATCACAAGATAATGCATATACATATATTTACATCACAACAACAGTATATCGGGTAGAAAACTTGCCTGAGCGACTGGGGGTTACGAATGGCTCGGGACGAGTCTGGTAACCTATAAACAACAAGTAAGTTGGAATTAAACCAAAGTCACTTGTAAATCTATACTCTAACCAACTCAGACTCTAACGCTCGTTTTGCGCTTACTGATTCTCTTAAGTCACTCGAGTACCCTCGGCTCCACCATTTTTAATAATTTAACCTTTACGAGTTTTAAGGCGATTCCTTCGCGAGTGTCTTACCAACTGCCTAACACACTTATCATAAATGTTTCATGCATTAATTAACCCTTTTTGGTCTTTAACCTATGTTTCAAAGTAAGGCGAGGGGAAAAGTTTCGTTCGCGAAACGCCGTTACTTGAAACGGTCGTTTCTCCTAAACCGTGCATCGGAATCGAACGAACTACATATCAAAACGAAGCTCGTAACATGAGCTATCTAAACATGGCAGTGGTCATAATCTAGCAGGGGTTTCTCGGGTCCTAATGTTATGCACAAAAACAGTCCAAAGAAAATCGGACGTTACGACAGCTATGTTTACGCGATTACCAATGTTTAAACTACTCCAATTAACCACCAACCAACTCATAACCATCAATACAACAAAACTTCACCTAAACCATACCACATCAGTCCATAATCTCCAAGGTTTTCAACTCAAAAAACAACAATCATGACCTATGAACTATAATCAAGCTTCAATTACCAAAAACACTTCCAAATCAAACCAAACTACTAATAATCACAATCCATGCTTCTCATTTCACAACACCAACCATTAAACTTACTAACAAATAAAGTAAAGGCTAGGGTTTGAAGTTTATACCTTCCTTGGGAGGTGTTAAGTTGCTAGGAAGCCTTAGGGAGCCTCCTACAAGCTTGATCTTTCCAAAGAAATCAAGAACACAAAGTTAGGCTTTGAAGTTTCTAAAAGTCCGATTTAAAGAACTGTAAAAATGAGATTCTTACCATGATTATTTGGACGAGACTTGTGAACAAGAGTTGTAGGCTATCTCAATACCTTTCCAATGAGCTATAGAACACAATATTTGAGTGAGAAATGAAGGAGATACAGCAGTTTTAGTGTTCTGGTTCTGTTTTGGCCGAGAGCATGAAGAACAATGCCTTGGTTTCTTTTTGATTTTGATGAAAAATGATTTGCTTGGCTTGGTTGGTTTGATTTTTGTGTTTGTTTTAGTAAATTACCTAGTTGCCCTTGATTTTGTGTGGTTAAAAAGCCACCACATCTCCTTCCTTCCCATGTCATGCTTGTGTCATCCTCATGATGTCATCCTCCCCTCCTTGTCCTCTTCTCATTGGTTGGGTGACATCATCCTCTCTAATCCCTTTGATTAACTTCCTAATTGTTTGCCTAATGACCGCTGATCTGTTATACGGTTCGCTTAACTTTCGTTTTCATTTATCGTTCGAAGGATCATACCCGGGATCTTATTACTTAGGTTCCCTTAACCTTTCTCAATATATTATATTCCTTTTATGATCCTCTCCTATAATCCTTTAATTTAAATCCTTTTTATCCTGTTACCTTTTTCTCAAATCTTTCCGTATCTAGTGTATTTCCGGGAAAAATCAAAGTGTTCGGATTTGGATTCTGACGATCTTTACATACACTTATATCCCATATAAAGTACTAATAAAATCTCAGAATATCCATATCAGAACCCCTACATAGTGTGGCATGAAAAGTTTTCTCATTCAGCAAAAACACTATTCATAAGGGTTTCAAAAATTTCCCAAAAATTGGGGTTATTACAGGTGTTGATCTAACTGGTTATTCAGATGCAGATTATGCAGGTTGTAGAATTGATAGAAAAAGTACAACAAGAATCTGTCAATTTCTAGGAAACAAGCTTGTGTCCTGGTTCAGTAAAAAACAAAATTCAATTTCTACTTCTACAGCTGAAGCTGAATATATTGCTGCTGGCAGTTGCTGTGCACACATATTATGGATGAAAAATCAATTGCTAGACTATGGTTTGCAAGTTGAGAGGATTCCTATTTTCTGTGATAACACAAGTGCAATTGCCATCACTGAAAATCCAGTACAACATTTAAGGACAAAGCACATAGATATCAAGTACCACTTCATAAGGGAACATGTAATGAATGGTACTGTGGAACTATATTTTGTTCCAAGTGAGAAGCAGCTTGCAGATATCTTTACCAAGCCACTGGATGAATCCACATTTTCAAGGTTGGTAAGTGAGTTAGGTATGCTTAATTATTCTTAAATCTATATGAGTTAATTTGTAAGTTGATATGCAGCCAGAAATTTAATTAATTTTTCAGTCTTGGATGAAATTTTGGCTTAAGTCAAAATTTACATCTCGACGGATGATCTTTATCCATCGAGTTTGATCATCCGTCAGTATATAATTTGCCAATAAAAATCAATTATTTTTCTGGAATATTTTATGGCTCGACGGATAACAGTTTATCCTCATCCGTCGAATTATCTTAATCTTAGCCGTTAATTTCCTGAACATTATCCATCGAGTATACTTACAGTTTGTAAGCATAACATGACGGATAATGGGTGGAATTTTTACAGTTTATTTTTTAAACGGCTATTTTAGACAATTTTTATTGGTTACTTTATTTTACTTTATTATTTTTTAACAGTTATTTTTGAGATAGTATAAAAGCTTATTTCATTTCAATCGCTTTTCTTTTATCATTCTCAAATCAACTGCTCAAATTTCATTCTCTCTAAAAGTACTTACTCTCTTTCTCTTCAAGCTCTTATTCTCTAACAATGGCACCCGTTGTAAAGATTATGTCTCAAACTAGGTTCATTTATGAGAAGAACAATTTCACTACACTAGTGAACAAGGGTATTCGGCAATCTAGTGACTATCACAAGATGATGGACTTTGTGAAGAATTGCAAGCTCAGCTATGCCATGCTGGAATCACCCAAAATCTTTTGTGAAGTTGTTGAAGAGATGTGGACCACTGCTACATACAACTCTACAGATAAGACAATCATACTCACCATTAAAGGAAAAGAATTTTGTATCAATAGTGATGTTATAAAAGCATATTTCAAGATTCCTGATAACATTGTGACCTCACCACACATTGACACTGCTATAATCAATATGCTTAATTCCATGAACTATGCTCTTTCTACTTCTAAATTAAGTGACATTAGGAGAATGGATCTTAGGAAAGAATGGAGTTTTATGTGTGATGTAATAACAAAGGTCTTTTCAAAAAAAATCAGTAATTTTGATTCAGACAATATATACATGCTTAACATGCTCTACATGCTAGTTACAGATAAATTCTATAATTTCAGTCACCTTATCTTGTTTGAGTTAGGCTTTAAATTAGGAGAGTTAAATAAAAGAGGTAAAAATGTGTATTATGCTAGATTCTTTATGACGTTAGCTAACCACCTCTGTGAAGAGATTGTGCTTGAGAACCCAAACAAAAAATTAGATTGTTGGGTTCAAGAGAGAAGGCTCATTGCAGATTTGAACAGGGTCAATCATCACAAGGATGTGCCATTGTTCTATTTTCCTGTAATGGAAGCACCTCAGGTAAGTGAGGTAAGTTCATTTATTCCTACCACTATTCCAACCTCACTAATTTCTTTGAGTTCTAGTGTGGCTATGGCAACTATGTCAATGACCCAACACCCAAGCCACCAAACCTGCAAATATTTCAAAATCCAAATCAAAGAAAGCCCCCCTGGTATCTCTCAAAAGATGCCAGTTGCAAAATCCACCAAAACCAAAGAGGGGAGTGTGCAGGTGGGTAAGACAGGTGAGGGAAGGGGTGAACATAAAAGAAACCCTAAGGATAAGGATGGGAAGTTGAGTGGTTCCCAGCCTAGCCACACTGCAGTTTCCCAACAAACTGCAGTGCTTAAAAAGGATAAAAGCTCATTTCTAACTGCATCCTCCCAAAAGGATGTAGTTATTGAACAAAGCTCTAAACCAAGAGCACAGGCCAAAAGGGTTAGGGACACAAGCTCATCCCAAACTTATGCCAGAAAGAAGAAATCTAAAACCCTTGGGGATGCACAAGGTACACACAATGTGCAAACTGGTGCAAAAGACACAGTCACTGCACCTTCATAAATTCAGTTTGATGTGGCTCCAATAAATGTGGAGTCACAGCCAAAATCTCTAGTCATAGAAGCACCTCAAACACCAAACTCACCCACAAACTCATTGGATGTGGATATGATAAACACATCAATTCCTGATTCCCCTTCTTTAACTTTGTTGGGGAAGCCAAAATCTAGTGCACGTGAGCATCATCTTTTAGATGATTTGTTGGCTCACTTGCCAATTCTTTCAGGAACTGTTGAATCATCTGTGCCCAAAATATCATCAATCAGCACAAAGTCGACAATAGTTTCTTTTCCAAGTTCATTTATTTCTACTCTCTCGATGGATATTGCTCATCCGTCGAGTAGTGATTGTATCCCGACGGATAAGCTTAACAGCAGTCATCCGTCGGATAGCAAAACCACTCACCCGATGGATATCACTCATCCGTCGAGTATTTCTGCACAGCCTCAAACTTCATTTATTTCAAGTGCAGAAGATTTAGTGGTTGTACAGTCACTATTAGGATTGAGAGAGAAGAGTGTTTTGAGTGAGAGTCTGGGTTGCTCCCAGGAAAAAGGAGAGGAAATGAGTGAAACTATGCAATCCATTTCTTCAGGATTGGCAAAAGAAAGTGAGAGGAGTCCCACCTTAGTAGGTGAAGGTGAGGGTGGGGAGCCAGGGTGAGACCCTGATGCAACAAAAGAGAGAAAACGAGAGAAATGCAGGTACTGGAGCTATAAGGATGGATGTCATTGCTAGTGAGTTAATGAATATCCAGGATGTAGACAGGGAGGGACTATCTCAGCAACCTAAAGTTGTTATAGATTCCACCTCCCTTGATGCTGAGGCATTTACTCACCCTATTCCAGCTTATCAACTTCTAGCTACACAGGGCAATGACACTGCAGAAAGGATGCTCAATCTGGTGCATACCACTCAGTCTATGCTACGAGCCAAGGATGCTATCATAGCTTTGCCTTCTACAGCTGGTGATGTGGACTATGAGACTGGTGGTTCAGCTGATTTCTTTGGTGATGGGAGTGGGGATAGTGAAGATGAGGCAGTGGACATAGGGGGAGAAGTAGGTTCAAGTTCAAGATCAGGTATGCCATCATGTGCATTTTCAAAGCACTGTGATGAGCACTACTTCAAGACAACCCTGATCCAGCTAATCAATCAAACAAATACTGCTCTTCAAACCACTACTAATGCCATCACCAAGAAGCTCCTTCAGGTAAATCTAGCCTCCCTATAACTTCAACAAATCCAGGGCTTCCAACATGCTAGGGATGTAAACACCATCAAGGGTGATAATGAGGAGATGAAGAAGGCCATTTCAGACAAGATGGATTCTAAACTTCCAGAAGCTACAATGCTTGACATCAAGAGGCAATTAAGGAAAAATTCTGATCTTACAACCAAGATAGATGCCTTGGACATAAGAATGTCATCCATGGAAGCATCTTTAACAGCCATTCATCTTCATCAAGCCCAACAGACAGATTTACTTCAAAAATTGGTGGATGCTCAAACCTCCTCCTCTACTCAACTTGATGATAACAAAAAGGGGGAGAAAGGACCAAGTGAGGGGGAGAGGCTTCAGATTCAAATCAGTAAAGTAATTGTGCCTTCAATTACTATCTCAAAGCCACCAGTTACAGACAATATAGATCTGATAAATGCAGCAGCAGCCAACATAACAGCAGCTGATAAGGAGAAGTTGAGCTTAGTCAACTGGGAGAAAATTGATGAGGATATACAAAAGAAGTTTGAACTAGTCAAGGAGCCAGTCAAGTCAGCCATCCATCACTCTCAAGTCAGGAAGATTTCTTTGAATGAGATGAGCATGAACTATCTGGAAAGGGGACAGCCATCCTGCATCAAATCTCCAAAGGCTGAAATAATTCTGAAACCAAGGGTGAACTACTCAAAATCATCATTGAAGAACCCTTTGAATACTGTGTATGAGACACCTAAGCCTGATGAAAAGAAGCTTCTGTCAAGATCAATTGCTTTCTATAAAGATCCAGCTGATTCAGCTTCAAAAAGGAGAATTGCTAAAATTTTCAGGAATGGGAAAGAAATTTGTGTGGTGGCTGGACATCCTCAATTTGCTCAAGCAAAGAGAGAAGAAAAGGCTAGATTGAAGCAGGAAAAGAAGCAGGCTGCTCTAGATGCTAAAAGGCTAAATAAAAGAAAGAGCAAATTGTTATCTTAGCCAAGCTACATGCTGTAAATTCATCACAACAAATTTCTGTTCAGCCATCTGAAATCAGTGAATCAAAGAAGCAAGTTGAACAACAGAAGAAATCTCCAAGAATCAAGGAATTGGCTAAAAGAACTAAAAGGAAACTGGACATTATTGATAAGGAATTGGAGAATCAGTTTCCCAAGGAATCCACTCCGACTACAACTCAAGCATCAAAACCCTCTGTGGTATTTGAAGATATCAAAGTGGTGGATCCCTACAGGAACATCCATGGTGAACCTATAGTACCTAAGGATGAACCAGTAGAATGGGAGAACATACCAATTCCTGACTTCTACTTGCCAATCTTTAACAAGCCAAAGAGAACAAAGTCAAGAGCAGTCAAGAAAGTGAAGTTGTCACCTCTCAAATCCAAATCAGTAGTCAAAGCTCAATCTAAAGTCAATAGGGGAGATTATATGTACTTGTGTGACATCAAAGAATTTTCTGATCTAAACCTCTATCTAGATGAACTAGATGATGTGAGAGGAATTGATGCATACAGAAACCTACCTGAAAGGTTAGTGTTCAAGTACAAAGGAGGAAAGGAGATTAAGTGGCCACTTCACAGGATCCTTCAAGAAAGCCAAGTTGTACTGATTAAAGTTTATTCATCCTTCAAGAAGAACTTTGGGTTCAATGTTACTGCAAGAAGACTGGTATTGAAGAAGATTGAAGAACTAAGGAGTGTTAGAGCTAAAGATGCACTCCCAAAGACTCTAATTATTCCATACACAGGGAGAAGAGTGCATCTAAGGCCCTACTGGCTGATGGAGTTCATGAATGACAAAGGAGTGAGAAGATTTTTCAGACTAGAAGACCAATTGAGCATCTCTAGCAATGAAACCCTTTTGGAAATGCAAGGAAAGCTAAATCTCTCAGAATCTGATGAACTGGAATTCCACAGGCAGCTCCAAAATCATATTGAGGAAAACAACAGAAAGCTTGGAAAGAGATCCAGACCTTCAAGGAACTAGATAAATATGCTCAGACTAGAGGAGCATCTTGGAAATGACTGTTAGCAAAACTTTGTACATTTTGTTAACTGAAGCACTTTTCAGTATTATCTACTGTCTTTTAAAAGTTGTATTTTAAAGGTGTTTTGTTATCATCAAGTATCTCTTAATTTATGGCTACAATTCTAGTAGACATAAATTGGGGGAGATTGTTGTGTATATGTTGTGTACTTGAAGATTACATGAACAAAACACCTTAGTAGATTTTAACTAGTGAAAATATGTAGCACTCGACGGATAAGGTTTATAGTCCCGACGGATGACTCAATATAGTCCCGACGGATGATGACTTATTATCCATCGAGTGAGTAGCTTATGTAACAATAAGTCTGTAGCACATTTCTGCATACACATTGTTTAGAATCTGTAGTAGTACTTAAGACATATTGACTTTAGTTAGATATGCAGAATAGGTTGATTAATTGTACATAGATGATGTCTTGTAATTCTGCATAAGTGAAATGAAGTCAAGTGCCTGTTTGCTACCCGACGGATAAACAACAATGAATTCGACAGATGATCAACAACCTGACGGATGATCATTAACCCGACGGATAAAGAATTCAGATATCTGTTGACGGTGACAACACAGTCACATGCGTCGAGTGGATGCAAATGGAATGTGGTATCCTATTCAACTGGGTTTTCGAGAACAAAGAAGAATTGCCATTTCCATGTTATTATGAAGATATTCAAATATGCTGGAATAGAGTAATGAAGTAGCATTGTAATAGACTAGATAGTTTTTGTTTTATTATCCTGTCTCATTACTTTGTAATCTTGGTGATATATAAACCAAGTAGTAGCAACTAAGGAAATATCTGAGAGACAAGCAGAGAAACATTTTTAAGCAAAATTCTTAGCATTTCTCTGCATTCTTAGTTGTTCAATATTTGTAAGCAGCTGTGAGCTTTTTGCACACAGAGTTCTCTCGATATATATTATATATCTCTGGTGGAATCATTCAAATCCACCAGAAAGTTTTTAAAGACTCTTATTTTTAATTACTTGTGTTTTGATTCATTTAAGTAACTATTCCGCATTGTGCTAATCAATTCACACTTATATATATATATATATTCGAGTTATAACATTTTTATTTCAAGAAAAAGTTACAAGAATTCCATTCAACCCCCCTTCTGTAATTCTTGTCATATTTTTAAGGGACTAACGGATCATTTTTATCCAGTTTTCCAAATCACTTACCTATCTCTTGTCAAAACAATTATATCACATCACACTTTCCAAAACATTTTCATTTTATTCAAAATTTAGAGATAGGCATTTTCAGAAGTTACTTTTCCCTCAAAACACAAGTTAACAATTTGAACATAGGGGATATGTAACTTAAAATGTTCTGTTTCATTACGAGATTAAAACATTATCTATTCATATATACTGAACCATAAAAGAATGGTTCGGGGTACTTGCCTTGCAGAGCTTTAAAAATATTAACGATTGACCTTGAGCCGACACGGACGCTCAGGCTTTATCGCCTAACCACTAGATCACCCTGGATTCGACTTTTACACTCAAGTCCTTCGATTGGAACCTTACTGAGCTCGTCGACTGTCCACTAGGCAATCATTAGACCAACGCCAACTCTTGGGCCTTCCGACTTGAACCTACAGAGTCGAAATACCCTAATTTAGACATTCGATTATGCTTGACATATCCTCTCTACAATCTACACGTACGTTAACAAAACCCGACTCACAACATACTCAATATTATAATACACGTATCAATTAGGGTTCATGTTCTCGAAAGTCGGTTCGGTGTTCATTTTCAAAAAAATACGTATACTCGTCATTGTACGAAATTAGGGTTATTGGTTTTGGCAAAACATTTCATCACAACATACAATCAGGTTTTGCATAAAATATCTATATATATATTTATACATATTCATTCGATGTCCCGATAATTTCCAGCTACGCTCCCGTATTTCCGTAGTTCGATTTCTCGGAAATCGGGCAGCGCTTCCTTTGCTTATCGGACTACCCATCGAAACAATTTGACATCGAACAAGTCAATTACAACCAATCACAATCCAATTCCCAACCACCGATTTCAACCATCAATATCAGTCCAAAATTCTCAATTACCAATTAAAAAAATTATCAATTAATACTCGCATTTTTATGTTTTAATTCATATTTTATATTTTTAAATCATAGGACTCAGAAATACTCATCATAGTCCACCGTCGGCTCGCCGAAGCTCATCGCCGACGGTATAAAATTTACGGGTTCCCGTAATACCGGGCATCCTACATAAATTTCACTGATTTATAATATTAATAATAACCTGCAAAAATCGAATATCACAAAATAAATCAAAACAAATCACTTGCAGAATTATTGAAATAACAATCGGCAACTATTCAAACCAACAGGCAGCAACTTCGAATTAACCAAGCACAACAACAAGAACAACAACTGCACTGTCTTTCCTTGACGCACACACGCACGCCAAACACACACCAACACACACACAAACACACGACACCATTCGCACACACAGAGCAACATACGCACACACATCACACACATACGCATACACACATTGCACAATTATACACAAATAGATACAATACAGACACTACAAAACACGCACAGCAAAACAGGAAAATCGAAGCCGAAGAAATGAAAAATAGGGGAAGGGAAACGGAGGAAGGGAATTTGGTGGTGGCGATTACCGGAGTTTGGAGGCGAACGGCGGCGAAACGAACAGAGGAAGAAGGAAAGAGATTCGTGAGGGAGATGAAGGTGAGAAATCGAGAGTGAGAGAGACAGAGGAAATTGATAGAGAGAGAGATTGATTGAGGGATTAAGAGGAGAGACATGAACTGAAAAGAAGGAACGGGTTGAACCCGATTACCCCTCCCCCCTTTTTGTTTTGTTTGTTTATTTTTTTATTGAATAATCCCCGCAACTAATGTACAATCTTACCCGTAATTATCGATTAAACGAACCGACACGCGGTCAAATAAATCCCGAAAATCTCCGAACAAATTCTACAATTCTCGGAATATTTCAAACTAAATAAAAATATGAATTTCATAATTTTCGAATAACTAAGGAATTAAATACTGATTTTATAATTAAATATAATCAGAAAATCAAAAATAAATAAATAATTAGTAAAATATTGATGTCGAAATTTTATAAACTCCTAAAAATAATTAATAAAATTATGAAGTCATAAAAATAATTTTAGAGATAATCCCCATATTTATGAAAATAAATCTTGAATAGAATTACCTTTTGTTAGGTCCCAATATGTTTATAGAAGGGGGGTTGAATACAAACTATATCGTTTAATCGAATATAATGCGGAATAAAAAAAGTGAAACAAAATTCAAGTTAAATAAAACTATTATTAAACTTGAAAGGTGTTACAACAACGGTATCGTTTACAAGGGATTAATCTCAAATAAATTATTCCAAATCTAGAATAAATTCGACATGAACTTTTTCTATTTTTGAAATAAAAAGATCAAATGCTAAAAGCATTTTGAGATTAAGTTCTAGGGATTTAGATCCGCTAGATAGTTACACAAGAACAAGAGAAGGATTTCTAGTGGTATAGATTTAACAATAAATACTAGAAATTAATGTCCTGAAATATTGCAGTTGAAGATAATAAGTTCTCTGCTTCTTTTCTTTATGTGTTCTTGAGTTGGTTGAATATTCAATGTGTTGTCTTGAATGATCTGCTTCTGTTTTCTTAAGTAATCAATCAATCCAATTGAATTGTACTGGCAAGACTATCGGCAAGACAATCCTTTGAGCTGGAGAGACTTTCGGCAAGACAATCCTTTGAGCTGGAGAGACTTTCGGCAAGACAATCCTTTGAGCTGAAGAGACTTTCGGTATGACAATTGAATTGTCATACCAGTTCAAATGTTTGTCTTGCTGAATTAATATTGAATATTAATTCAAAATCAATTCTGAAAATGCATAATATTAATTCAGAATTAATTAACCAAATAGTTCAATTAATCAATAAATTAATCTTTGCAGATATAATTTATTTTCTTAATTAAATTATATGACTTAATTAATTAATAGAGAATTAATATTATTCTTGAACAACAACCACTCTTCTGACAATCTTCTGAAAATCACTGAAAATTATGAATCAATTCCACCACTTCAATGTTGACACTCGATGTACTGTCTGGTTCATGAATGACTAACTTCCGTGACGTTTCTTCATGTCTTGACTTTGATAACATGATTTTCTTCAGATTAAATCCCTGTAATTATCTGATACCCTGACAAGATCTCTGACACTTGATTAAATCCACAAGCTTGATTTATATCACTGAGGCTTGATCAATTTCTTGAACTTCTTCCAGTGAAGTAATTCCTCAAGTCTGTAGATGAACAATGTTTCGTAATCCTTTGACATATGTTACTTTGAGAGATCTCTTTGATGATAGAACCACTATTTACTTGCTACATTCTTATTTGAGTTGAGTTAACTCCTCGAATAAACAAATAGGCTATGACATATGCCTTTCAATCTCCCCCTATTTATTTGTTAGACAATAACAATAAATACCTAGAGGATAACTCAACTAACAAATAAGAAAAAGATATAAACAGTAATGCAAAGTAAATAGCAGAAAAGTTCTGGATTATATTTAACATTTTCCAGATTCCAAAAGAAATTTACAAGTGAATACAAGATAGATGTTCCTCTAGACTGAACATACGAATACATTTGTCTATCTTGATTCATAAAGCTTTAAGCATATTACATTAAGTTTTGAGCTATTCGAATTCAGTTGTCTTCCCTTCCGAATTCACCTTCTTCCAATTCTTGCGGCAACTCCTTGTCAAAGACATGATCCCTTTCTGAAGTGAAATTGTCTGGTCTAACTGGTTGAACTCCAACTGACTTTAGCTTATTCTTCAACTGATTGTACCTTTTAATGTTCTTTTCACAATAAGCTTGAATCAGATCAGCATCTTTAGATTTCAACTCAGATGAGTATCCAGCAGTTCTTAAGTGATGTTCCATCCAAACAAGATGTTTAGCAGAGTAGTCTTTAAGAGATTGTGAATTGAGATGGCAGATTTTAAGACAGTCAGACTTAAAGAATTTTACTTGAAAGGGTAAGCTGACCACTTGAGGACTAGCCCTATTAGCAAACTCTTTTAGCCTTTCACGAAGGACTTCATTCAATTCTGAGCTTCTTTTGACTTTGTTGAGAAGAACCCAAATCTCTGATAAAGAACAATTCTCAAACAGATGAAGTGATACCTTGAAAGATCCTTCACTCTGACAATATACAAATATGCTCATTTCATTTAGTGATCTGTCAAAATCAGCTGAGATCCTTGAAATTTCAGTCTTGATAGCATTCATGTACACGTCATTGTTTGGATTAGAAATTTCCAGCCTGTCGAGAAGATGTAGAAACTCCCTATCATTGTTTGTACTCAGTTGAGGTATATCAATAACTCTTCTTGCTTCATCCCATTTTTCACCAATCTTCAGAGTGACATATCTTCTTCTTGCTTCAGCTTTAATATCATGAAGACGTTGCTTTTCAAGAGTTTCTGTTCTTTGGATTTCTTCCCTCATATCAATGATCTGAGATATCTTTTTAAGTTCAGCTTCTTTTCTTTTCAACTCTGACTGCTGCTTCTGGAACTCTTTCTCAAAAATAGGATCCACTTGAGCTTCCTCTTCCCATTCTTCAAAATTACTTTCCTCCTCAGCTTCAAAGAAACCAGCTTTATCTTCCAAGACTGGTTCAGTGGGAACATCAAGAATATCGAAGTCATCTTGTTCTCCACTATAGTAGACATCATCAGCCTTCCTTGTCTCTCCAGTAGAAGAATCTTTTTCTTTTCCTTTTGCACTTCTCCCCTGCTTCTCCCCCTTAGTTGAGGAATCCTCTACAGATTTTCCTTTTTACCCGTCATGATCTCCATTACCTCCAGAGCCCGAGCCTTCACTAGAAGGCCCTTCAAAGAAAGTCCTTTACTCTTCATTAGGGCAGTGAGAATTTTTTATCATGAAATACAAGTGCTCATCCCTTCATTGAGATGTTCCATGCCCTTTTCTATCTTCACGAATCTGGAAGAGTCCAGTGAATGATTTATTTCAACCAGGTCTTCAAGAGAATTCATTCTAGTATGGAGAGAGCAGAAGTTTGCAATATCTTCGACTGATAAAGTTGGAGATTCCTGAATGGAGTTAAGCTTTGGTATCACAGTGGTCTTCAAATCTGATATATCATTCCTGATGAATGCCAGCTGATTGTTGACAGAGGTGGAAGAAGAAGACCGTTCAACCACTTGTGCTTTGAATGTTTGAACCTCAGCCTGACTTTTAGCAAGTTGTTCTTTCAGAGTAACAATCTGAGCTAACAGGTTTTCAGTGTTTGTGTCTGTGTGTGCGATCACCTGAATATCTCTCGTGTTTGGTACACTCATCTCACGTGTTTGTGTTTCTCTCAATATAATTGCTCGTGAGGAGGCATCCTGTTGCTGGTCTTCTGTACCTGCAATTGAAATCACCCTAGCCTCTTCAAGAGAGGTCAGTGGTGGTGCAATGGGAATTCGCGAGTCTCGGTCCTCAGACAAATCTATCTTTTCATGTGAAATAGATGTCTGAATTACTTCAAGGATAGATTAACCGAGTTGCCCTCCACTTTCTCCAGATAAATCTGTGAGTGGAGAATCCCGTGAGGGAGCCAGAGGTGTTGGATCTGGGAGGGGAGAAAATGACTCTATTAGAGGTGGCTGAGAGTCAGATTTTCCCTCTGAAGCATGTGACTGCTCTTCTACCGTAACTATAGCAGGCATTGTAACCGACTCAATGTGCACTCCTCTCTCTGTATCCTGAGTATTATCTATTGGTATGTATGCTTCCATTGTGAGTAATGGAAGTGTGCTTGACTCAGTACAAGATGTCATGGCCCTATGGCGAATTTCAATAGATTCATCCTGTTGAGAGAATGTCTCTAATAACTGTTCATTGGACATTTCAAAGTCCGTGTCATGTTGGGAGGACAAGGATGGGCTTTCAGATCCCTCAGTAAATGTTCTTCTTTTCTTGGGAGGAGGCAGAGCTGAGGTTTCATTCACATTCAAAAGCACACTACTTCCTACTAACCTTCTCGGTAACATTTTTGACAGTGGGGGAGAGTTTGAGACAGGTTGTGACTCTGTGTTTGGCTCTATGACCTGGGATTGAAGCTGCGATTCTACAACTTCATGGTCAGCCCTATCAACCACTGGGGGTCTTTCAACAGAAGTAGGAATAGTTTGAGAGTGAGGAATTATTACCTGTAGTGGAAGAGCATCAGATGTTTGTGCCTGGGTGGCTTGAACCACTGGAGGTTGAGCTTGCTGTTCATGACCGGGAAGATTGAAAATTGGTAAAGGAATGAAAGTGGCCATGAAAGCAGATACAAGTACTGGAACTTGCATGAATTTGAAGGTAGTGTCTTGGCGTGTGTAGATCTTTTTGCTTACCGGAGGGGGTTCAGCTACTGATGAGTTAGCAAAAAGAGACTTATGCTCAGGTGAGAGAAGATGTTCTGCTATAAGCATAAGAAATCGAGCGTAGTAGCAAGAAACCCTATGATTCGTAGAATGATCACGCAAAGCTGTAGTGAGACATCTCAGAAAAATGGGTAAAAGTAGTTTGCCAAAATTGATCCTTTGATTGAAAACAACCGCAAGACCAATATACTGCAGAGTGGAAGTGATGTTGTGAAAGTTGGATTTAGTGCAGTTGGAAAACACTTTGGAAAGTGTATCGAAGAAAATATCCCATTCAGAAACCAAATTGGATTTAGACAGCTTGGTTAAATTAATCACTCCCTGATAGTGAATGGCATGGAAAAAGTTTGAAATATCATTGTTAGAGGGTAAACTACATAAATTGTCCATTGGAAAATTTAACGCTCGATTGATGACTGTTTCATCAACTACATACTGTGTGTTTGCCACGGTGAATGAAAAGGATTTAGAATCAGCGGCCACAGTAGAGGTTGTGCAAATCAGTCTAAGCAGATCGACATTTAATAGAACATTTGATTTAATAGCAGAGCTAACAATCAAATGGTCATTTAAAAATCTAATCCACGGCTTAAATTTTTCCACATCACACTTTTCTGGATTAAAAAAAACCAACATGATTATGCGAGACAATCTGGAAATTGAGAGCCATAAAAAATATAATAAAAACACACTTTCAGAATTTTAAGAATTAAATTAAGAAAATTAGAATTAAAAAAATTGATAATTCGAATTAATTCAATTATATCCGAAAAATTTAGAAAGAAATGTATCTTGTTAATGTTTTTAACTCAAAAAATCAGATTAGCAATCAGATTTGCAAACTCACAAGACACAAAACCAAATTGAAATACAAAAACACAGGACACAAAAACAAACAGATTCGTTTTTGAAGAGAAAGAAAAATAATTGAGCAGCACTTCTTCCTGTATGTATACAAATATATGTATATCACAGTTCAGTGTGCTGAGTAAAAACTCGAGCAAGAGGATCAATGGCGATCAATTTGTTTTTTTTTAAACAGAAGAGAGAGAGAGAGACAGTTGAAGAGAGACAGTCCGATGTTTTAAAATAAAAGAGAGAGAGAGAGAGAGATGTAAACTAACAAGACAAAACAAAAACAATTGACTAAGTAGTATAATTGGTATGACAATCCGGGATTGTCATACCGATTGTCATACCGATTGTCATACCGATAGTTATATTAGACAAAACACTGGAATTCTAATAAAAAATAAAGGAACTGGTATGACAATCTGATAGTCATACCGATTGTCATATCAATACAAAATAAAAATAAATAAAAAGAACTGGTATGACAATCTGATAGTCATACTGATTGTCATACCAATACAAAAAAAAAGAAGTAATATAAAACTATTCTGAAAAATAAAATAAAATAAACACAGTTAATACTGGAATGACTTTCAGCAAGACAATTGTAATAGTCTTGCCGATTGTCATTGCAGTTATATAAAAAAACTTAAAAAATAGAAAAGAGAATACAGAAAATATTAGCAAATAGAGAAAACCTAAATAATATTAATAATTACAGAATAGACAAATAAAGAGTAATAAAAATATGGCAAAAATGCTGAACATATTTACATAAATAAAATATTCAGAAATAATTCTATTTTAGTCCAAAAATAGATTTCTTTTGAATTTTATCAAATAAAATTCATAGAAAAATATTTTTATAGAAAATAAGATATTCTGAGATATTTAAAATTAACAAGTTGAATAAATAAAGAAGATAAGATAATAAAAATTACATAGGAATAAGCAAGAAATATGGTAAACATGATAAAAAAATTGCAAATGAATTTTTCATTCATGAAAAATTCATTTGTAAATTCATTCAAGAACAGATCTCAGATATTAACTAGTTTAATCACTAAAGCTATTCAACATACCCAATTTACCAACTAATCTGGTAAACGTGGATTCATCAAGTGGTTTGGTGAAAATATCTGTTATTTGTTCTTCTGTTGGAACAAAAAATAGTTCAACAGTACCATTCATGGCGTGCTCTCTAATAAAATGATACCTGGTGTCAATGTGCTTGGTCCTTGTGTCCTGCACAGGGTTGTTGGTGATGGCTATTGCACTTGTATTGTCACATAGAATAGGGATTTTGTTCAATACAGAGCCATAATCCCGTAGCTGGTTCCTAATCCACAAGATCGGAGCACAGCAGCTTCCAGCAGCAATATTTTCAGCCTCGGCCGTTGAGTTGGAAACTGTTTGCTGTTTCTTGTTGTACCATGAGACTAGCCTGCTATTAGGAATTGACAACTCCCTGAGGTGCTTTTCCTATCAACAACACTTCCTGCGTAATCTGAATCTGTATATCCAACAAGGTTAAAACCAGATTCTTTAGGGTACCAAATACCTAGATTTGGTGTTCCCTTAAGATATCTCAAGATTCGTTTAACAGCAGCGAGATGAATATCTCTAGGATCCGCTTGGAACCTTGCACATAAGCATGTAGCATATATAATATCTGGTCTACTTGCAGTAAGATAGAGTAACGAGCCAATCATACCTCTGTAGCTTGTGACATCTACCTTAATGGAGTTTTCACATGGTCCAAGCTTGACAGCTGTAGATGACGGAGTCCTTGCTGATGCAGAATCCTCTAGATTGTACTTTTTGAGGAGTTCCTTGAGATACTTGGATTGACAAATAAATATTCCATCTAACCTTTGATTTACTTGTAATCCAAGAAAGAACTTCAGCTCTCCCATCATGCTCATTTCAAATTTAATGTGCATTAACTTAGCAAATCTCTTACAGAGACCATCATTAGTAGACCCAAATATTATATCATCCACATAGACTTGGACTAATAAAGTATCATTCTTATGCTTTTTAGAAAAGAGAGTTTTGTCTATGACACCCCTAATAAAGCCATTTTCAATAAGAAATTCAGAAAGAGTGTCATACCATTTTCTCGGAGACTGTTTGAGACCATAAATAGCTTTGAAAAGAAAGTAGACATAGTCCAAATGATCTGGATCTTCAAAACCAGGAGGTTGCTCTACATACACTTCTTCATCCAGCTTTCCATTCAGAAATGCACTCTTGACATCCATTTGATAAACTTTAAAGTTCGAGAATGTTGTGAATGCCAGAAATATCCTGATGGCCTCTAGTCTAGCCACTGGAGCATAGGTTTCATCATAATCAATGCCTTCAGCTTAAGAATACCCTTTAGCTACCAGTCTTGCTTTGTTTCTTGTAACCACACCATCTTCATCTAGTTTATTCCTGAATACCCACCGAGTACCAATAGCTTTCTTGTGTGTAGGTCTAGGTACCAGTTTCCATACTTGTTGATGTTCAAACTGATTGAGTTCATCTTGCATAGCAATCACCCAATCTGGATCAGTCAGTGCTTCCTCAATCTTCTTAGGTTCCATCTCAGAAAGAAATCCTGAGAACAGACATTCATTTTGAGTAGCACATCTAGTTCTGACTCCAACATCTGGATCACCAATAATCAACTCAAAAGGATGAGCTTTATTCCAGACAGTTTGTCTTGGAAAATTTGATCTTGATGATTCGCCTTGAAATACATTGGGATGTTGTGTCATACTAGTTGATCCTTCAGCATCTCCCCCTGAGTTGTTGCCAGGTTGACTTGATGATTCTTCATCAGTAGCAGTGGTATCTCCATTGTTGCCAATGTTTCCATCACCATTACCTTGAGTATCATCATGATTAATAGGTTTTTCACTAGCAACAACCTCAGGTTCTTGATCATTTTCTGATTCTGAATCTGACATATCATCAAACTTCAGTTTCTCAGAAGGATCTTCAGTTTGGATACTAGGGAGTTTAGTGTCATCAAATGTAACATTGACACTTTCAGTTACTTTGTGTTGATCAATGATATACACCCTGTATGATCTTCTTCCATAACCAACAAAAATACCCTCATATGCCTTTGCCTCGAATTTACCACGAAGATCATCTCCATCCTTGAGCACGAAGCATCTGGCACCAAATACATGAAAGTATTTGATAGAAGGTTTTTGTTCATTCATAATCTCATAAGGAGTCTTCATGATGTCCTTGTTGATTAGAGTTCGATTATGAGTATAACATGCAATATTGACAGCTTCAGCCCAAAAGTACATTGGAAGACCTGATTCACTTAACATAGTTCTTGTAGCTTCAATCAATGTACGATTCTTCCTTTCTACCACTCCATTCTACTGAGGGGTTATAGGAGCTGAATATTGTCTGGTAATCCCTTTGTCTGTATAAAATCCATTGAGAAGTGAATTCTTGAATTCTTGAATTTTGTTCCATTGTCTGACCTTATTGCTCTAACAGGGACATTAGAATCTAACTCAATCAACTTGATATGATCAATCACAACTTGTGGTGTTTCATCCTTAGAGTGAAGGAATAAAACCCACGTATACTTGGAATAGTCATCAACTATCACAAGACAGTAACACTTCTTTAATATCGAAAGAACATTAACTGGTCCAAACAAATCCATGTGCAATAATTGAAGAATACCAGTTATGGAGGATGTGTCAGTGCCTTTGTGACTTGCTTTCTTTGACTTTCCTTTCTGGCATGCCTCACACAGTCCTTCTGGGGAGAATTCCAGTTGAGGCAGACCTCTGACCAATTCTCTCTTAACAAGAGAATTCATTGCTTTGAAATTGAGATGGGAAAGTCTCTTGTGCCATAGCCAGCTCTCATTTGACGATGCCTTTGCATAGAAACAATTGACTTCAGGACTGCTTCCAGAGTTCATGTCAGCTACGAACAGATTTCCTTTCCGGATTTCCATCAAGGAGGGTTTTTCACTTTTCTTGTACAGGATCTGACACTTTAGCTTGTCGAATAAAACATAGTAGCCTTGTCACAGAACTAACTGATACTAAGCAGATTGTGTTCAAGTCCTTGCACAATATACACATTTTCAATAATAACATTTCCAGCTTGCAAACAACCATATCCCTCAGTTAAACCTTTGCTGTTATCTCCAAAGGTAACCACTGGGCCAGCTTTCTCAACCACAATTGATAGCAGGGCTCTATCTCCGGTCATATGTCTAGACGATCCACTATCAAGAATCTACACTATCGGTTCCACCTGTTTAATGCCCTGCAATACAAATGGATTAGACCTTCTTCGGAACCCAAACTTGGTTGGGTCCGGCATACTTGTAGAATTGGCCTTTATCAGGAAAAACAACATTCTTAACTTTTATGTTCTCAACTTTCTCAACAACTGGACATTTGACCTTGTAAACAGCCTTGACAAATTTCTGTTTAAGCTTAAGCACAAATGTCTCCTTTATAGCTTTAGGAGGACTAGCAGTCTTAGACTTATTATGCTTCCTATTATTCACATGCTGACGAGGAGTAGTCTTATCACTAGAAACATGCTTACCATTAAAATAAGCATACATCAAATTAAAGGCACAAGACATGCAATTAGAAACACCACATACTTTATGATAGGAATTAGCAACAGGCAAATTATGCATGATAGGCATGGCATTTTTGTTATCCAACTCAGGTGTGTCTAAGTTAGTCTTAGTTGATTTCACAACTTTGAATGGAAATTTCGACACACTTGACTTGGAAACAACCTTCTCATTAGTAAGATCTTCGGCACATATTTCTACTTGAATAATAAAGGAGGTCTCATCAAATGGTTCAGCAATTGATTCTTTATAGAGGGGTTTATCAACACCCTTAAGCACATGTGGTACTTCCCTACCTTTAGCACAAACATGAGGAGGGGAGTTTATGCCTAATTTTCCAATAGCAACATTGTAATCATAACCTACTCCAGATGTTTGATTAATAGCTTGCTTATTGTAGAACTCTTTAGCCTTAGAGCAAGAATTAAAGTAAGCTTTAACCTTAGTCTCAAGACCGGTGATCTTGTCTTTGAGAATAGTTTTGAGTTGTCTATAACAGTCAACTCTATTCTCTAGAAAAGATACTTGTTCTTTTAATTTGTCATGATTAATGTGCACGAGTCTTAATTCATTGACCTCTTTCTCAAGGTCTTTGATTTGTTGAGTTAACATTTCATTATCACGATGAGCACAATCTAAGGAGCCTCCTAGATGATAAACTAATTCAGCATCAGTAAATTTTACCTCTTTTCTTGACGATGAAGTGTTTCCATCAATAGCCATAAGAGCAAGATTCCCAACTTCTTCATCTTCACTGTCAGTATCATCCCAACTCCTTCCCTTTTCCAGATAAGCCCTTTTAGATTTACTCTTCTGATTAGAATCATAAGAGTTCTTCCTTACTTGCTTTGGCTTCCTACATTCTATGGCAAAGTGTCCCAACTCATTGCAGTTAAAGCATCGAATAGTGCTCCGATCAACCATCCATGTTTTGTATCCACCACTGCTGGTGTTAGAGGATGAAGATCCACCTTTCTGGAATCTGTTGTAGTTGGACTTGTACTTGAACTTGGGATTCCTCTTGAATCTGACATTGGAGAATCTCTTGACAATCAGGGCCATTGATTCATCTTCCAATTGCTCCAGCTCTTCCAAGGAGTAAAAATCATCACCGGATTGATTAGTAGTAGGAGGATCAAATTCTGCTGCTATCACATTTTCTTCAGCCTTGGAAGACTGTACCATTCTCTCTGACTGTTGAGATTGTTGTTGTTGTTGTTGTTGTTTAGCTACTAGAGTAGTAGACGTGCTGACCACTCTACCTTTTCCGTAGACTTCCTTCTGCTAAATCTGCTCCAACTCATAGGTTTTTAACATACCATAGAGCCTTTCCAAAGAAATCTCATTCAGATATCTCGCTTCTCTTATGGCAGTGATTCTATGTTCAAGATGAGTTGGCAGTGTTAAAAGGAACTTTTTGTTGACCTCCCTGATTGAATAATATTTTCCATTTATGTTCAGGTTGTTGATCAATGTATTGTACCTCTCAAACACTTCAGTAATTCCTTCTCCTGGATTGGATTTAAAATGTTCATACTCAGAGGTTAGGATCTCTAACTTGTTCTCCCGAACTTCCTCTGTGCCTTCATTAATCACCTCAATAGTTTCCCAGATGTGTTTGGAATTTTTACAGTTCATCACATGTCTGTTCATCAAGGAATCAAGGGAATCAACTAAAATTAATTGAAGGCTGACATCCAAGGAGGCTTCTTCTTTTTCAACAGGAGAAAAATCCTCAGGGTCTTTTACATAGGTTCTAGCTTTGGTAATTACAACATCATTTTCTATAACCTCTGGTTTAATAACCATCGGAATTTTTGGACCCTTCTTTAACACATCCAGATATTTGGGATTTGCAACTTGTAAGAACAAGAGCATCTTCTTCTTCCACATAATATAATTTTCTTTATCAAACAGTGGGATTTTAACGGTTTCAACTTTTTGTGAAGTCATTATGAATTTTTGAATAAATAATAATTCAAGGAGTGGAAGAATCACAAAAGTCTAGGATCTTGATTTGTTCGTTAATTAGAAGGCTCTGATACCAATTGTTAGGTCCCAATATGTTTGTAGAAGGGGAGTTGAATACAAACTATACCGTTTAATCGAATATAATGCGGAATAAAAAAAGTGAAACAAAATTCAAGTTAAATAAAACTATTATTAAACTTGAAAGGTGTTACAACAACGGTATCGTTTACAAGGGATTAATCTCAAATAAATTATTCCAAATCTAGAATAAATTCGACATGAACTTTTTCTATTTTTGAAATAAAAAGATCAAATGCTAAAAGCAATTTGAGATTAAGTTCTAGGGATTTAAATCCGCTAGATAGTTACACAAGAAAAAGATAAGGATTTCTAGTGGTTTAGATTTAACAATAAATACTAGAAATTAATGTCCTGAAATATTGCAGTTGACGATAATAAGTTCTCTGCTTCTTTTCTTTCTGTGTTCTTGAGTTGGTTAAATATTCAATGTGTTGTCTTGAATGATCTGCTTCTGTTTTCTTAAGTAATCAATCAATCCAATTAAATTGTACTGGCAAGACTATCGGCAAGACAATCCTTTGAGCTAGAGAGACTTTCGGCAAGACAATCCTTTGAGCTGGAGAGACTTTCGGCAAGACAATCCTTTGAGCTGGAGAGACTTTCGGTATGATAATTGAATTGTCATACCAGTTCAAATGTTTGTCTTGCTGAATTAATATTGAATATTAATTCAAAATCAATTCTGAAAATGCATAATATTAATTCAGAATTAATTAACCAATTAATTCAATTAATCAATAAATTAATCTTTGCAGATATAATTTATTTTCTTAATTAAATTATATGACTTAATTAATTAATAGAGAATTAATACTATTCTTGAACAGCAACCACTCTTCTGACAATCTTCTGAAAATCACTGAAAATTATGAATCAATTCCACCACTTCAATGTTGACACTCGATGTACTGTCTGGTTCATTAATGACTAACTTCTGTGACGTTTCTTCATGTCTTGACTTTGATAACATGATTTTCTTCAGATTAAATCCCTGTAATTATCTGATACCCTGACAAGATCTCTGACACTTGATTAAATCCACAAGCTGGATTTATATCACTGAGGCTTGATCAATTTCTTGAACATCTTCCAGTGAAGTAATTCCTCAAGTTTGTAGATGAACAATGTTCCTTAATCCTTTGACATATGTTACTTTGAGAGATCTCTTTGACGATAGAACCACTATTTACTTATTACATTCTTATTTGAGTTGAGTTAAATCCTCGAATAAACAAATAGGCTATGACATATGCCTTTCACCTTTAAATATAAAAAAAACAACACAGATTCACAACTAATTACACAAATAATCCTCGAACACCAATAATCACATATAAGTAATAACAATTTAATATCTAGCTGACAGAACCCACAGACATATTTTATTCATGTAATTATTTAATAATACACATTTAAACAATATAAAAAATATACGAGTCGTTATAGTAGTTGTTGTGCCCAAAATCTCACGTGGGATCGATTTAAGGCCCATAAGTGGTTTTGGGCTTCTTTGGCATTAATTAAAATGTTGTTGGCATGGTTTTGGGCCCATGGAAATGAATATATGGAGCCATCTTGCAAGCGGGTGGAAATCAGGGGTTCACCTAGGGTACTTATAATAAGCTGGAGCCTCTCGGTAGGGGTTTCAGTTAATATGGCAGGTGCAGCTGTGTGCCAGGAGAAGTCCAGGAGGGCAGGAGAGGTGATGAAAGTACCTCTATAATCTATCAGGTTGGAGGGGTGTAGGTGCAGAAGCCCCTGCGTACCTCCATCACGGTATCAGTGTTGGACAGGGACTATACCTCCTAAATAAAGAAGGATTTATCTCATCACCAAAGAATGACTTCTAAAAAGAAATTAATCACTTCAAACGTTATAACTACTTATATTATCGGATAAATACATGGAATCATGGATAATGTTTATATTTTTATGGATTTAATGGATTGGAGGAGTTCTGCTACGCATGGACACTGGAAGCCCACCTGGAAAACAATTGGATTAATCATGGAATCTGGTTTTGGCTTATCAACAATGTGGCTTGTTGATCAAGGATATGAGTCCAACCCTAAAGAACTACATGGGGATTGAATCCTATAAATATAGGATATTGAGGCACTTTGCGTGGGTAGATTCTCACTTTACTCAACATGGATTATGGAGAAAGGTGAGAAATACGCATCTTCGGGCATCCTCACGGTCGTGTAGGACATACTCAGCCTCTCATGCCCAGAAACCTTGCAAACTCCGTCCCAACCACTCCATATCTCTCAACCAACTCTGGCAGACCAGGGTGACGCTGCAAGCGGGAACCCGAAGCCTGGAATGAGCAGATCAATTCTTACATCCAAAAACCAAGGGCAAAATCAGTTATTCCAGCAATATTTACTCATGATGTTGTTACCAAATTCCTCTGACAACACCAAGAAATGGTTTCTTTAGCATATAATATGGCACTAAATCTGGGAAAAAGCCAAAAAAGCCATAAATAATTTTAGTTTGCTATCCTTCGATAATTTTTTGTACTGGTTAATCAGCCTAATACTTTTACATACAATTTATTATACTGACATATATGATATCCAAGAAAATAAAGTAGCCTTATTATTATTGTTGAGAAATTATATAGTTTCTTTCTATCTATTTGTGATAGCGTATTCTAATGAATCTAATAGCCTTGAGGCTTCAATACAAACGAGTATATCCTATTTTCAAGTTATGATTATTTGAATTTCAAGATTAATTTACTGATAAGTGTTGATAAGTGTTGATAAGTGTTGTTAGGGTTTGTTTAGATACATTTCACTATGTTCGTTCGTTAAGTTTGGTTTTTGGTTTTTGAATTTGATTGATTCAGAGTTTTTTTATTATTGATTTTCGAGATAGTATTAAGTTTATTGGAGGGTTATTGGATAGTATTTGTTAAGCATTTGAAGAGGTGAATTATAATAAAAGAATTCCAGAAGGAGTGAGAATGGGCCAATCAAAAAAGGTGTAGAATTAGCAATACTTTGCTGAACAAATAGAAGGTTCGTTCCGCGAAATAATACCCTGGAATCTAATGAAGGGTGAAAATATAATTTATATGGTCGAAAAAATTTAATTCTGAGCCGTCAGATCATAAATCAACGACAACAAAATCATGTATTATAAAATTGGTCCATGGCCAACTGTATGCCATGGACCAGGCACCTATACACGTGTGTGCGTGTATATATTTACACACACAAATGAGAAATTATTAAAATGAGATTTGTGATTTCTATAGTTGAAAATGGTAATTTTTTGAACTGCGGAAATTTCAAATTTAGTTAATTGGTGAGTTGGCGCAAAATAAAAAATTTATATTTTACGAAAATCACTTCCTTTAACTACGAATATCAATATTTCTCACGATTCTCATTAGATATGAAGTAAATTTTTTATAAAGTTAACAATATAATATTAATTATGCCCATCAGTACAAGTAAAATTAAGAATATTATTTAAGAATAAAAAAATTGGGTACTATGCGAGTTATAATCTAGCATTTGAAATAAAATGATTTAACAATAAAAACAAAAAAAAAATGAAATGCTATTTTGATTATCTTTCTTTATCGTTACAATTCCGGAACCAAAATTTTTCCATTAATACAATCTCCAGAGTTTTGAAATTTTACATACATGCAAAAGTAGTTAAAAATTGATACACTAAAAAATAAAAAATGCCATAATTTATTATTTCTTCAACTACTACTTGATTTCTAATTCACAAAATACATTCATTCATCACTCTCATTAAATGAGTATTACTATATTTAGAAGAAAGTGGGTAAAAGAAATAAGCAAGAAAAGGAGAAAATGAATTACTATTTGACTATTTTTGTGTTGCGATTTAAAATGTCAAAATATTAGATATCACCTGAACAAAGTTAATCAATAAGCACAACATCACATTCAATGAAATTTTATATACAAACAAATATAAATATATAAATTAAAAGATGAATTCATATATGGTTGATTTTTCAACAACTACCTACCTCCTAATTCTTATCTATGATTAATGATTGTAGTATAAATTTCTTTACATCCAAAGTAAAGTTGCAATTCAAAGTATTGAAGTTTGTGAGAACAATCCTTGATATAAAGGAAATATAATTCACATGGCAAACAATTGTAAAAATCTTGGCTTCAGTAAAAATTCTCTTTTTATGAGTGGTTTTCTCGGGTTCCATGAAGTGTCTAGTGGTCTTGCAATCAAACCATCTCTTATAGTGCCGCATAACATTGAGTCTCGAAATACTCCTTTTATGAGTACTGCTCATATGATCTCATCGTATGATGATTTCAACGATAATAAAAATACTATTAACACTACAGGAAATCTTTCACGGTCGGCTAACAAGGTAAATCAATCACACTTTCGCATACAATGCACGAAACGAGTTCGTTTTAGGTTCGTCGTGTGGACAACTGAAGAGCAGAATGTGATGGATGAAGAACTTCTAAAGTGAGCTACTTTTAACTATTCTTACAATTATTAGAATATATATTCTTAATATTTTAAGAAAATGAATTTCATAATTTTACACTTTTTTTATAAAATTACTTCTTGTGGATCTTGTTTTGTTGATTTTTTTCCCTTCATGTTTGTTATTTTGTTTAGTTGTTCTTTTAGATTTTCTAGTTTACGAAGTTTCTTTTTCATTATATAATACGAGACTCTACAAAATTACATATTCAATATGTACTTATATATACGAAAATTTATTTGACTTTTTATTTTAAAATTCTTACAAGATAAAATTTTACGACATAATTATATATCAATTTGTATCCACTTATTTCACCAAAAACTTGGGATATCGTGTGATTTGTAATCTTGCAGGTGCATGTTTTTGCTAGCTAAGAAGATTTTTTTAAAGATAACAAAATTGTTGCCAAAAAAATCAATGAGAGATGTAACAATGCGCATGCAGTGGTTAATTTTAAGTCATATTCAAGTAATATCTTCGGTTAAACATCTAACTAATTTGAACTAATGCAACTTTCTGTTACGTCATAACTAATATTGGTGTAACATCATTATTTTTTCATATTTTATAAAAATGAAAAGGATTGGTGATGCGTGTTCAATAAAATTTGCATCTTTTAACAACATAGATTTTCATCAATTTACTTTAGTGTAATTAGTGCCGCATTGCGCAGAAAAAATGCTATCTTTCTAATTGTTCACGGTTGTTGGTTTCATTTATTCGGGAAAATAAGGTAACAAGAAATTTATAGTACATAATATGATATTTTTATTTTTATTAATTTTCTTTACTTTATAAAAATATATAATATGTATTTTGTATCAAAGACCTATCAGTAGTGCATAAAATGAAATCTTGGCACGCATTGCGCATTTAATTTCCTTTTTGTTCGTAACTGCTGAAAAATTAAATTTCATATTCGAAAGCTAATTCCGACTAGTCTATCGAACTACGATATTTAACAAAGTAGATAGCAGACGAGGATCCTTTATTTTCCTTGTAGATAATTTTTAGTATAATTGCTTAAAAAATTTTATTATGTGCGCAGAAGCATGGAAAATGTGTGCAGAAACATGAAAATTTGGAAAACATCTGGGATAGCGTGGAATCTTCATATGAGGGAGATTTGAGTGAATTCAGTTTTTATATACCACACAATCCTAATGATCTGGATCATTTAGTTATTCAGTAAGTGCTTTTCAACATCAAGTATGATCATCGTTAATGATTTTGTTTTGAAATTATTAATGAATAATTACATTCTTGATTAACACAATATAGGAAAAAATATGGTACATCACTAGTGAATAATTAATAAACAACTTATAGTTTATGTCTAAAGAAATGACATACAAACAACTGGTTTCTGAATTTTCTATCTGTGTTATAGGCCAAGAATTTTATATTACATTATATATCGCTACACGAGATGACCATTGTAGTATGTCTTAACTTTTTTCCAATTATTTGGTTCCTTATCCTAATATTTGTCTTATTTCAGGAACAAATATCATCCTCGAGTTATTAAGCGTAGCAGGATCTGATCCCGAGATATGAAGTCGAATATATATATAAATATATATATATATATATATAATAATTGAGATGTTCTCAAATTAGTATGTATGTTTTGTATGTGTAATAATAATGTTCGTACCGAAAGGCTGGCGATCTAAAAATTTACTATATAAAACAATAATAATTTGAAAAATGATGGGTAATACCATTCGCGAAACGTGAATCACCATGATGTTATTTTATTTGCATTATTATATATGTGTCATATAGCACTATTGAGAAAACTGGTATAATCGATACTTCATGAGAAATATTTGAGTTCATCACAAGAAAGAAGATCAATAATTTGACCTTCATTATGTATTCCTCTTATAAAATATCAAAATTCAGATACGCCCGTATTATATTCCTTTTAGGTGAACTCAGACTAAAAACTAACACGCGAGTACTAATAATCAACAAATTAACAAGTTTCAGATATGATCGTTTATAATCTATCAGTTTCGTCACCTAGATTTAAAAGTGTTCCTAATATTCCAGAATCTGTCTAAATGTATCACACGATTTTAATGCTAACGTTTTGCTCAATTTTTCTGGCCCTAACACTATTGCCAAGAAAGAATTTAACTCATGAACCATGGCCATAGGTATTGATTTAATTTCTTATCCAGAATGTCAGGGTCGTTTTCAGGAGGATACATTCGGGTACGGATCCAACATTTATGACAAAAAAAAAACTAAATATTTAATAACACTATACAAAAGCATGGATAGTCATGCTACCAAGGAAGCTAAGCTTGGTTCACTGGAAGTGATACAGAGAGCAGCCTAGGAGGAAAATCGTACAACTAGAGAAAATTTCATCCTGAAAAATATTACAAATGACACCGTGTAAGGACTTTCGGATTAAACAAATTTATGAAGAGGAACAACGATTGCTAGTATCAATATCATGCCACATACAAACTCATTTTGCTATTGTTATTGGTTTACTTTAATGAATAAATTTGAAAACTTGGCCTCTAAGTTCGGAAGGAACAAATCTTAATCATACTACCACAAAACCTTTAAATTATCTTCTAGAATTATAAAGCCCCCATCCATTATTAGAATTCAAATAGTTGGGTGGCGAAAGTAACTTGATTTTTACAAATCACTTGCATAGTTAACACATCGGATCTCAAAATATTTTAGTAGACTAATGTCACTACAGGCAAAAGTTGAGAACCAAACCTTGCTCACTCTTAAGCATCACAATAGCCATTGGTGCAAAATTGCAATGTGCCACCTGTATAGATCATGTCTGGTGACAAATGTCGAATGGACAATTTCCTAGAAGAATGAACATTATTTCCCTACAAGGATATGCGATCTTTTGAGAGGTAACTGAGCGCCAGAAGTCAACCCTTTAACACATATAATATTTATATAAAAATATTAGATGCCTGGCGTGATGATTTCTATGACGGATTTCTAAATGCAAGAAAATATTGCATCAAATAAATTAAGCAACAAGCTGGATAATAAGAGTACGAGTTCACTTTTAGTGCCATAAAAGTATGTCAAAAAACATATGCGAATTTTTTGACCATTTGTACATGATGAAAATTCATCAAAATGATAACAAAGTCTATGCATCAAGTGGCACAAAATGAGGCTCTATAGTTAACTTTGCCTTCTTCCTTAATATTAAATAAATCAAATCTAATCTTCGCTTTGTACGCATACTGTACTTAAGAAACTCACCATTATGTTCAGCCACAAAATGTTGATCAACTTCTCGATTTTTACATTTGTCTGATCCATTATGTCTGATCCATTAGTGCAACTGGTGCAGGATAAATATCATCCTTATGTCCCTTTTGTTTAAAAGTGTATACATCAAATATGCACGCATACAGTACTTAAGAAACTCACCATTATGTTCAGCCACAGAATGTTGATCAACTTCTCGATTTTACATTGGTCTGATCCACCGGTACAGGATGAATATTATCCTTATGTCCCTTTTGTTTAAAAGTCCCTTTTGTTTAAAAGTGTATACATCAAATATCCACTGGTACACAGTGAATATCATCCTTTATGTCCATTTTATTTAAAAGTGTATACATCAAATATCAACTTGCCTTAGTATGCCTCCATCACACCAGGAATTTTATCCTCATTTGCAGTTACAAAGTTTTTGACGAATTCTTTCTCAGTCATCACCAGTATCGACGATAACATGTAACTCTCACTTAGAGCTGATTTTTAGCCTAAAACTTGTAGAACCGAATATCTTGGGATAATCCTCTTTTCTAAGTTATAAGTTAAAACAACCGTGTGCTTTGACAACTTAGATGGTGTCCACCGTAATTTATTCAAAAATAAATCAGTCTTTTCATTAATTATCTCCTCAGTCTAAACTATAATATCCGGCAGCTTCTTGAACATGGAAAGGATCTCAATATCGGAGAAACCAAAACTTTTAAACAACACACGTCTAGATTCCCATGTCGAGTCAGTGACACAACACAATGTTCGAACAGTTTTGCAAAAATACGAAGACTCAAGATCAAAACCCATTTCCATAAGCCTCAACACAAAATTACGGAATTTCTTATGTGGTTGAGCCAAAGCCGGACGATAATCACAACTTCTTAAAAAAATTAATAATGTGCGAATGGGACACACCTAGTCCAGAAAGAAACTGAATATTGGGATTGTATTTAAGGACCCAAAGAGTATTCGTGTAAGAACCAGTTACAGAGTTGAGCAAATTTATAGAAGGTATCAAGTGGTTCTTCAGACTTAACACAAGAATATTCGGGTTATTAGTAACAATAGCAACTACCTCAGCTTGACACTGGAAGACAGTAAACGAATACTCAAGCTTCGGCTTAATAATATTTTGGGGACGATATCCTATTAAGTAACAGGGGATAACAACTAATGATTTTGGCAATGCTGGACCGGGGAAATCCGAAAGTTTCGAAGAGCTCGATAATCGAGTCGGGTCTTTGATCAGAGGAATGAAAATCAAGACATTCAGAAGCCTTAACCAGGGCCTTTCCGGAAAAGCCACATTTGTTTTTTAGAAATAAAATCTCGAAATCTGAAGAATCTACATTTGTGGGTATGTTTGTTTTAGTAGTGTAACTAACTACATATAAAGGGTGTAATTGAAGAATGGTTTAAGTTGGGGATAGTTTGGTGCTTAAAAGATGGGGTTTGTAAATGGGAGTTAAACATATTAACAACAATCATTACAAATAAGATTGAGGGAAAGTAAAGAAAGAAAGGGGTTTGAAAAAACTTACTAGAGAGATATTAAAGATAGGTGCAAGGCTTCCCAGTTGAATTATCCTAAAGAGGTTGAATTGATGACACTGACACAACAGCAACTGGGAGTCTGTAGTGGAGCAGCAACAGCAACTAGTCTGCATCTACGAAAACTGTAAACTCACAAGTTATATTTATTACTCAATAAATTTAAGTTATCATATAATTATTTCTCAATTATATAAATGAATTACGTAAATATAGTATGATATCCCTAACCCGCAGAGACCCCTTTAAAGTTCAGGACATCTTTTAAGCTTATGCTGCTTTGCATTCTCGTCTCTTCATTGTAGATTCTGTTAAATTCTTGTACTTAGTTCTGGATTTTAGGAGAGCATTTAAATTATTTAGCCAGTACAGGTTCTAGGAGATCCCGTAATTGCATAGTATAATACTATAATTTGTACAAGAAAAAGCAGGTCATATTCCATTACCACAAAATGCTAAATGATACTACATAATTCGTAACACGATTCTGTCAGTGAACCTGCAATATTTCTCCTTCCATTCCCCCGTCATTATGTAAAATGTGAGAAAGAATGCACACAACCCACAGTCATATCCCATTGCTATAATGTCATAGATTAAGAACTTCCCTTCATTGCTTGTTTCTGTAGTAGGATACTTGTTGCTGTCACATGATATCTTTACGTCTGGAGCACCACAAACAAATTCATTTCCATAAAAACCGTTTTGATCAAGTGTATCAAAATGTTCTGCATTCGGAACTTTTCCACTCAAGTTATTGTATGATAGGTTCAGAACGCAAAGAAAATCAAGATTTATTAGTATGTGGTATCTCACCACTCAATGCGTTAGAACTTAAATTAAACTCTAAAGACTCTAGACCACTCATGCACCCAATAGTCTTTGGAATCTCACCTGACAAGTAATTGTACGAGAGATTCATCATGGAGAGACCCTGTAAAAGGCCTATCTCTTCTGGAATCGATCCTGTCAGAGCATCGAGTGAAATATATACCCCCCTATGGTATGAGTACACTAACTCGAGCTGATAGGATGATCTTTTTGTCACAATATCTAATTCGGCACCAACAAAAGCAGATGAAATTAGAAAACCAAGTATGGTTCCGTCTGTAGGTCTGACCCTTAGCATCTTCAAATTTTCAAGTTTGTTAGGAATAAGACCAGACAGACTATTATTAGACAAACCAAGATATTGTAACTTCTCCAGCTGCAGTATTTCTTGGGGAATTGATCCACTCAACAGGTTGGACGCCAGCACAAGTAAACGTAGATTGTGGAGTTTGCCAACAAACTGTGGTATTCTTCCGTCAAATCTATTGTTTTCCAGTTTCAGACCCTCCAAGTATTGAAATCTACGGACAACATCCAGAAATGGTCCATCAAAATTATTGCCACTTAAATCTAAATACCCAAGATTTTCCAAATTGGAGTTCAAGTGGAATATTACCATCAAGAATGTTTCCTACAAGGCTGAGAAAAACAAGAAACATACAGTTCCCTAAACTACGAGGTATCTTCCCTGACAAACTGTTGTACGAGAGATCGAGGACCTCAAGAGCATTGACCTTTTTACAAAAAGATGGTGGAATTTGACCATTTCGTTTGTTTCCAGCAAATGATACATACCTTGTACTCGATAATTCTCCAATTTGTGCGGGTGCAATGCCACTGAAATTATTACCAGATAAATTAATGACTTCAACATCTGCAAGCTGGGCAGGAATGGTTCCTTGAAGATTGTTGTTTGCTAAATTTAATGATCTTGGATAAAAAGAGGGGTGCAATTGGATACGTGATGGTATCAAACAGAGAGATTGATGGTATCAAACAGAAGGATCGATCCCGATAGACTGTTGTTAGCCATATCCAAAAGTGTAAGTTTAGTTAAATAAGCAATGAAATCTGGGATTCTACCTCCTATATTACAAGATGCAAACTCCAATTCTTGAATATTAGAGTTGAGTTTAGAGGAGCTATCATCTATCTTCAGTGTCAGTCTATTGAATCCTAGACCTATGTACACTATATTAGAACTTCGGAATGAAGAGACAGGAACACTTCCAATCAGATGATTGCGGGAAACAACAAGGTAGGCTAGGCTCGGAAGATAGCCAATGCATTCAGGGACTTCCCCAGTCAGCTGGTTGTAATACGAATTAAGATAGTAAAGTGACCGTAGATCGCAGATTGTTACAAGAATGGATCCACTTAAAACATTTTGTGATAGAAACAAAATCCGAAGGCTTTGCATCTTGGAGAACGATTCTGGAAGATGGCCTTTTAAGAAATTATCATTGAGCTGCAATATTTTTATCTTCGACATATTTGTGATTGACAGAGGTATAGGTCCCTGAATGGAGCAATTATTTGCAACAAATGAAACCATCTTAGTTGTGTTGGCAAAGGAATCTGGGATTGAACCAGCAACTTGTGTATATTGTATATCCAGTCTCTCCAAGTGCGATGGTTAAACCATAATTGTATCCCACATACAGTCGTTTCAGCTGAGGAAGGTAAGGGATTGAACCTTGCAAGTTACAATTCCTTAAATCAATTATGGAAAGGGAAGTAAGATTTGCTAGCTGGTCTGGTATTTGGGAGGAGAGATTATTAGAATTCACAACACAAAATTGCAGATGAGTAAGATTGAGAAGCTGATCAATAGGGATTCTTCCGGACAATCTGCAGTTGGACAAGTAAAGTGTATTCAGGTTAAAAAGAGATGAAATTGGCTGAGCCAAACTAGTTGACTGAGAGGACTCTAACAGAGCAACACCAATTAATCTTAGTACCTCGAGATTGGTGAGTCCTTGTAGCCAGTTCAGATTTAAGGAGTACAAATTACCATTAGCAAAATACGAATACAAGGAACCAAGAGTGAACCTATATGAAGACGTTAAGTTCACAGAACTACTCGATACATCAATAATCTCAGTAGAACAGGACAAGTCAAGCTGTGTTAATGAAGTAAGATTAGCAAGCTGAGTTGTGATGGAATCATCAAACATAGCATTCGAGAGATTGAGGTAAGTTAGAGTGGTGAGATTTGACAATCCAGACAGTAATGTCAATGACATGAAATCATTGAAACTGAGGTCAAGGTAGTGAAGTTGTTTTAAGGTGAACAACGATGGAGAGATTTTTACCTTGAATGGCAGTGGATTTATTAACAGTCCAAGAAGCTGGAACGAGTTCTGAATTAAGGTTCACTAAGAAACTCTGTGGACTAGGATTCCTGAGGTCAAGTGATACCACATGTCCCGAGCTCGAGCATCTGATTCCTTCCCAGATGCAGCAGTCATCACCTTGCCATAAGTTTAGTCGATTTGAAGGGTCAAAAAGCAATGACTTCACATGTAGGAGGGCGCTTCTTTTTGCAAACATGCAACCATTAGCAAAAAAACAACAGAGTGAAGATGGAAAACAATCGAAGAGCCGATTTGTGATGATTATTCATAGTTCAAGAAAATATAGTTCTGAATGTTTAATTTCCTAGAACTGTGCTGTTGTATTTTGTTACAGTTTTTTTATCAATAAGATGCAAAACCGTAAACAGCTCAATCAAATTTAGAAGATAGAGCAAGAAGACTTGAAGTCAAACTTGTAACTTGTTAGTTTGTTTTAACTCTTAGCTACTCTTAAAACTCAGATTTTTTAAATAAAATTTGGATCATTCAAATGTGACAATTGTGAACAGAATTTGCCAGTTGATTAAGATTTTTTTAATTTATTATTTAAGAATTATGTAATTTCAATTTTTGATTGAGTCACTTTTGCTCCTAAATGTTCATTAAGACTTAAAGAGCTGAAAAAAGATTAGACACACTAAATGTCATGAACTTCTTCTTCTTTATCGTTTTTCCCAGAGTTTTATAAAATCAGGTTTGGGTTATTATTTTTTCCTGAAGATTTGTCATTCACCTCCAATGTCGATGATTATAGTAATTTATAGTAAATACTTTTCGTTACCTTCAGATTTTAGAATTTATTGAGATTTTAGAAGAGTTAGCAATTATATTGCATAATTTGTTCTAAACTGAGGTTCAAGGAGAGCAAGTTATTGCATAGGATTATTTATACAAGAAGAAAGATAGTCATAAAATTTACAAGTGCTTGTATGATCCTTCCATTACCACAACATGGATCTTCTCTTTCTGTTTCCCTCGAGTTGCCGAATGATTCGTAACACGATTTCATTAGTAAACCCCGTGATAGGGTATAAGCAACATGGCTAGGATCCAACCGATTGACCAAAACCCCCTCTTCCAGAATAATCAAGTGGCGAGACCAGGCCCGGGGCCAACCCATGACCCGGATCATCTCCTAACCCGGATCCAACCCAGGATTTGGATCACCTGCTCACCAGGATCCAGCCCATGAACTGGATCACCTGCCTACCAGGATCCAGCCCATGACCTGGATCACCTGCCTACCTGGATCTGGACCAGGACCAAGATCACCATGAGGGGGGTCCCAGCCAGCACATGCACACTCCACAACCCTCCAGGGAAGGGTACGTGGACACGTGACGGTGACAACTATCAACAACCAACATATCAGACAAACACGGCGCGTGTCAGAAGACCGTTAGGACACCCTGGAGGTAGTCCTCCCCTGGACACGTTTAGGCAATCCACCCAAGGCAGGCGTCCTCCATCCCCAAGAACCAACGGCCCTGATTTAGAGGTAACAACTCCTAAACCTTACCTTTGGGCTATATATACCCCCAAAGATGAAGGGTTTAGGGGTTAGAAAAACATTCACACTTTTACACAATCACTCTCTCACACTCATATATACACACAACAACCTTTCTATTACATACATAAATCTTCATCTTCTCCAAAATCCTATTCTTATTCTTACACCGGAGGCGCCGTGGGAGCCAAACCCCCCTTCCGGTGTTGTTTTGCAGATACCCAACCAACAGCTACACCTCATTCATACCCAGAAGGTCCAGGAACGGCGTCGGTGGAAGGGGAGGCTTACTTAACCATCTCGACCTGGATCTGTTCTCTACCAAAGAAATCCGGATCACTCTCGCTTCCAGAAAAGGTTGGGTAGCAGTTAAAGACTCTCCTAGCTTGCTCCTTGGTCTGGACCATATACCTAATAAAATGAAGGTCAGTTATCCTAGGCCCTACAGATTTTATTTGTTTTGCTAAACGGTCCGGATCAAGTACGTTATGTTAGTTTTACCATAACCTAATGATCCGGACCACCAATGCAAGTCCAACCCGGAAAAACATCAACGATCCGGATCATATTAACTACAAACCAAAAAGTCAAAAAGTCACGGACCCGGATCCTGGTGCCAAACACCCAGATCCGGATCCGAAGCAACAAAAACAGCTTGAAAACCCCAAGTCATATAGTTCCACCCAAATAGCTGCTACGAATCCGGGTCTTATACCCCCTACCCGGGTCCAAAATAAAACCCCCAACCCGCAAACAGTTACATCGAGAATCAAAAACCAAAACATGAACTCTTTTACTATACATACATACATTTTTAACCAAGAACAAGCCCAAAAACCCAGAAAAATCGAACCCAAAAACCCGATTTTCGTGCAAAAATAAAACAAAGATAGCCAAAAACACACAGATCTTGACACACATAACAACCAAAAGGCCATATCCAAAGCAAAACACAAAAAAACTAATGATTTATACTACCAATTAGCGAAGAAGAAACCAATTTGATGAATGCATGAAAATGAAGAAAAGGTGCGAGAAATCGAGAAAAGAAACTAAAGAAAAGCAAAAGGAAACTCACAAGTTGCAGATGAGAGGATCGACATCAGATCAGCGGCAGAAGAAAAAAGCCGACAGCACAAACCTTCGAAGAAAATTGAGAAGAGAGAAGAGGAAGAGACTATGGGATTTTTCTATATGGGGGAATAAAAAATAAAACAAAGGGGAGAGAGCTTTTTATAGGCAAGAGAGAGGGGGAACTGCCCCTGCCACGTGGCGCACTCATATTGGCCAATAAGGATGTTACAAAAGAGAAATATAAAAGCAGTACATATATATACATGTATGTATAAATACATTAAACACCACATTAAACCCCATAATGATTATGGGCCGACTTTCTAGGGAATAACTGCCCAAAATTCAAATTCATGGGAAGGAAAAAATCGAAAAACGTTACAAATTCCTCCAGCTACCCGGATCAAAGGCTCCTACCCAGATCATTGTAAAAAAGGTGCAAGTTTCGGAGTAGAAATTACTCGAAATCATTCCGGATCTATCTCAACTTTAACATATCCGGATCAGGAAACAGGAAAAAGGCAGAGATTTTTCCAAGCAGCCAAATTATTCTACCTTAATCCGGATTGGTCTCTACTACACCAGATTCGGATTGGGGGGCAACCAGGGAGCATAAATTTTTTCTAATGCAGCCAAATTCTTCCACCTTAATCCGGATTGGTCTCTAATACACCAGATCCGGATTGGGGGCAACCAGGGAGCAGAAATTTTTCCTAATGCAGCCAAACACTTCTACCTTAATCCGAATTGGTCTCTACTACACCAGATCCGGAATGAGGGGCAACCAGGGAGCAGAAATTTTCCAAGGCACCAAAATTCTTCTACATTAATCTGGATTGGCAATCACTACACCGGATCCGGATTGGGGAGCAACCAGGCGCATGAAATTTCTAAAGCACCACAATCCTTCTACAATAATCTGGATTGGCACCTAATACACCAGATCCGGATTGGGGGGCATCAGCGAAGTAGAATTTTTCTCCAAAAGTAACGGCTATGTGAAAATACTCTACTCCCTCATCCAGAAAATCTACATAAGGGAGTGGGGGGTAAATGATAGGTTATAAGCAACCTGGCTAGGATCCAACCTGGACCTAAAAGGTATCAGGCTCAACCGATGGACCAAACCCCCCTCTCCCAGAATAATCAAGGGGAGAGACCAGGCCCGGGGCCAACCCATGACCCGGATCATCTCCCAACCCGGATCATCTCCCAACCCGGATCCAACCCAGGACCTGGATCACCTGCTCACCAGGGTCCAGCCCATGACCTGGATCACCTACCTACCAGGATCCATCCCATGACCTGGATCACCTGCCTACCTGGATCCGGACCAGGACCAAGATCACCATGAGGGGGGTCCCAGCCAGCACATGCACACTCCACAACCCGCCAGGGAAGGGTACGTGGGCACGTGACGGTGACAGCTATCAACAACCAACATATCAGACAAACACGGCGCGTGTCAGAAGACCGTTAGGACACCCTGGAGGTGGTCCTCCCCTGGACACGTGTAGGCAATCCACCCAAGCCAGGCATCCTCCGTCCCCAAGAACCAACAGCCCTGATCTAGAGGTAGCAATCCCTAAACCCTACCTTTGGGCTATATATACCCCCAAAGATGAAGGGTTTAGGGGTTAGAAAAACATTCACACTTTTACACAATCACTCTCTCACACTCATATATACACACAACAACCTTTCTATTTACATAAATCTTCATCTTCTCCCAAATCCTATTCTTATTCTTACACCGGAGGCGCCGTGGTAGCCAAACCCCCCTTCCGGTGTTGTTTTGCAGATACCCAACCAACAGCTACACCTCATTCATACCCAGAAGGTCCAGGAACGGCGTCGGACGGATCCGCCCGCTTACCGGAGTTATCACCCCGAATATCTCTCCTTCCATTTCCAAGTCATTATGTACAATGTAAGAAAGAATACAGATATGCCACATCCATATCACATTGCTATAATGTCATAGATTTGAAACTTGTCTGCAGCATCACTGGCTTCTTTGCTTGCTTCTGTAGTAGGATACTCATTGTTGTCGCATAAAATCTTTACATCAGGAGCACCACAAAGAAATTCATTCCCGTAAAAACCACTTTGATCAAGTGTATCAAAATGTTCTGCCTTCGGAACTTCTCCACTTAAGTTATTGTATGATAGGTTCAGAATGCCAAGAAAATCAAGATTGGTTAGTGTATGTGGTATCGCACCACTCAATGCATTAGAACTAAGATCTAAAGACTCTAAACCATTTATTCCTCCTATGGTCTTTGGAATCTCACCTGACAAGTGATTGTGCGAGAGATTCGGTATCGAGAGACCATGTAAAAGGCCTATCTCTTCCGGAATTGATCATGTCAGAGCATTGAGTGAAATATCTACCCCATTGTGGTATGAGTAAACCAGCTCAAGCTGATAGGATGATCCTTTTGTCGCAATATTTAATTGTGCACCAAAAAATGCAAAGGAAATCAGAAAACCAAGAATGGTTCCGTCTGTAGGTCTGACCCTGAGCATCTTCATATTTTCAAGTTTGTTAGGCATAGGACCAGACAGACTATTATTAGACAAACCAAGATATTGTAACTTCTTCAGCAGCAGTATTTCTTGGGGAATTGATCCACTAAACATGTTAGATGCCAGCACAAGTAAACGTAGATTTAGGAGTTCCCCGACGAAGTGTGGTATTCTTCCTTCAAATCTATTATTTTCCAGTTTCAGAACCTCCAGGTATTGAAATCTACTGATAACATCCGGAAATGGTCCATAATTGTACAGGTATCACCAACATCTAGGTGCAAATCTTCCCTGAACATTAGCCAGCCACCATTAATTGTACATCTACGTTTATCCCGGGGACGATGAATTTCAAGCAGCCAACAAAGAATACCAATATATGCACTTATATGATCCTTCTTCAACCAACGGTTGGAAAGCTCCTTGAATTCAACTGGGATATCCTGCAAACAGAAATACAAAACAAATATTAAACAAACTAGAGGCGCAAACACATTTAGTTGAAAGATTTTACCAACCCGTGACATTTCTCTTCATAACTAAAGAATTAACTAATCTTATTCTTATGTAGAAAACAGCATAAGAGTTCAAATGATTTGTGCTTGCTTACCACACCATGTTCATGCGGTAAGAGGTGAAACTTCTGGATCACAATCTCAAAGGCGGTGCATCCATTCAAATCTAACAATACAGAACCTTCAAAATTATTTACTATTACCCAGAGATAACAAATCAGGGGACTGTTTATCAACACAAGGAATAACGTACTAGATGGAGGGGGAACTGGAGAGAGAGGGCTATCAATATGTGATGTGTCAATAGCAGTTATGGCAAACTTATCACGACTGTCAAAGGTGAAAAGTAACATATGAAAGCAATTCAAATCACAGACACGTAACATATTGCATAGGTTCTTCAAACCGGTGAGATGACTGAGGCTATTTCGACTACCATAATATTTTCCAACAAACGCATACCCGCTACTAACAACAAAATCTACTCTTTCAGGAATAAGAGCACCAACATGATCATCAAATTCATATGGAACATACTACATAAACAAAAATTAAATTAACATAAACAACAATATACTAATTATTGTTCAAAAAAAATTTAATATGAAAATTAAAACTTACAACTGAATCACAACCTTTACCGCCCCAACCAAGATAGCGAACAAAACTCCAACCACCTTCGTAAATTGAAACTGAAATTTTTCCACAAATTATTAATCACTGCAAAAATTAACCGTACATGCATATACGGGTTAAGACAATTATATACCATTTGATGGAGCACAAGTTTGCAGATTATGGACAACGGGAGGATACTGAATCTCAGAATCATATATATCAAGTATACAAACTTTCATATCAAAATCACCTCCATATTGAAAGACCAAGGTGTTACCAGATTTCATCCCAAAATCATGAAAAAAATCACCCAAGCCCCTGAATTTCTCTGACACTCTATCAAAATCAACCCACAACTCATAACCATTGCGCACAAGAACTCTAACGGTGCTGGGAATACGGTGACCATATTTCTCACAAAATGCATGAGGAACACGCTGCACCACAAATATATCGATTCCCAAACAAGTACAACATAAACATAAGTAATTATCATAAAATAAATTACATTAAACTAACCATTTCATTAGATGTGCACTCAGAAATTCTCAAGTGCCTCTCAAATCTAGGATTCAAATCCATTACTTCTCAATTAACCTAAGGGAAAGTTATCAAATGAAGGAGAAGGGTTTAGGAACAAAGTAGGATAATTACAGATAACAAATTAGGAGGTTAAATTCAAGGCATGCAAAAACTCATTACGATTTCAACAACAAAAAAATATCTAGGTCGTTTACTTACCAAATTGTACAAGGTCTGCGGGAAAAGCCGAATTTTCCCGTGACCCTATCCTCAAAATTAAAGGGAGGAAGGCATACTTGGATAATACAGGGAAGTTGTATAATTCAAATTTGTTAAAAGAGTAAAGTAGAAAGAAGTTACGGATACAATTTTAATGCCTTCAATTGCCTTTAACACAATTATCAAAGGTCATACTTTTGTATCCAATTGGACCCTTACACATATAACTTCTTACCTACTAAGACTAAAAAAACGGTTCCCTAGACATTTAGTTCTCTTACCAGAAGTAATTTTAATAGGCCCATTATCAAAAACCCTATAACAAATTTTTAACCATAACAAATTCTAATTTATCAATTCATATTTCATTTAATAATTTCTTAATTAAATTACATACGCACGTTTATTATGTAACGGTGTTCTTTCATGCTAAAAAATTCTGATTCAACCGTGTGTAGCGGGCAACGCTTCCTAGTCTGCTGATAACATCCGAAAACGGTCCATAAAAATCATTGCCACTCAAATCTAAGTACGCTAGATTTTTGGCACCTTGGAGTTCAAATGGAATATTACCATCAAGATTGTTTTCCCCATGGCTGATAAAACCAAGAGAAGTACAATTTCCTAATGTAAGGGTATCTTCCCTGATATACTGTTGTAAGAGAGATCAAGGACCTCGAGAGCATTGACTTCTTTACAGAAAGATGGTGGAATCTGACCATGCAGTCTATTTCCAGCAAATGTCATATACCTTATACTTGATAATTCTCCAATTTGTGTGGGTACAATGCCACTGAAATTGTTTCCTGATAAATTGACGACTTCAACATTTTCAAGTTGGGCAGGAATGGTTCCTTGAAGATTGTTGTTTGCTAAATTCAACGATCTTGGATAAATAGAGGGGTGCAATTGGATATGTGATGGTATAGAACCTTGTAAGCTATTCCCAGAAAGATCCAATAGAGAAATTGATGGTAGATTGAATAACCAATAAGGGATTGGTCCCGATAGACTGTTGTTAGCCAGATCCAAATATACAAGTTTAGTTAGATTAGCAATGAAATCTGGGATCCCTCCTCCTATATTACAAGATTCAAGTTCCAATACCAGAATATTAGAGTTGAGTGTAGAGGAACTATTATCTATCTTCAGTGTCAGGCTATCGAATCCTATAACAACACTAGTCCCGATAGGCTATTGAATCCGATGCAAGTTCCAATACTAGATTAGGACTTTGAAATGAAGAGACACGAACACTTCCAATCAAATGATTTCCTATAACAACAAGGTAGGCTACTATTGGAAGATAGGCAATGCATTCAGGTACTTCCCCAGTCAGTTGGTTGTAATACAAATTAAGATAGTAAAGAGAGCGTAGATCACAGATTGTTACGGGAACCGATCCACTTAAAACATTTTGCGATAAAGACAAAAAATGAAGGCTTTTCATATTTTACAATGATGCTGGAAGGTGGCCTTTCAGGAGTTGTTGTTGAGCTGTAATATTTGCAAATTCGAAAGATTTGTGATTGACACAGGTATAGATCCCCGAATTGAGTAATTATTTGCAACAAAAGAAACCAACATAGTTGTGTTGGCAAAGGAATCTGGGATTGATCCAGATACTTGTGTATATTGTATGTCCAATCTTTACAAGAGCGGCCAAGGAACAGAAAACATGGAATCTAGATCAATGGTCAAACCATAATTGTATCCCACAGACAGTCCTTTCAGCTGAAGAACGTAAGGGATTGAACCTTGCAAGTTACAATTCCTTAAATCAAGTTTGGAAAGGGAAGTAAGATTTGCTAGCTAGTCTGATATTTGGAAGGAGATATCATTAGCATTCATAATCAAAGAATGCAGATGAGTCAGATTAAGAAGCTGAAATATAGGAATTCTTCCAGACAGTCTACAGTTGGACAGGTAAAGTTTACTTAAGTTGAAAAGATATGATATTGGTTCAGCCCAACTAGTTGACTGCGAAGCTGTTGGAGTAAAATAGAGTTGGCCTGCATCATAGTGACATCATTCATACATCACAGCATCTAATTTATTCTAGAAGAAGTTAGTTAGGATTTGTAACAAACTTGCTCTCTCTCTCTCTCTCTCTCTTTTATATATGTAGACACTCTGGATAGATTACAGACTATGTAGACAGTCTGAATAGATTACAGACTAAGCAGCATTGTAACACTAAAACAAAAACTGTGAATACATTTTTACAATTGGCTTATCATCTTCTACATTGTGTTCTAAGTTTAGAGTTAGTTTTCACAACGTTCACATGTTATCATAGCAGAATAGATTCATTTCTTAATGACGTAAATTGCAGGTCTCATAGACTGTTCGATCATGATCATCGATCGACATCTTCGTCGTGATTTCTCATATTCATCATGATTTTTCTTCAACTTCGGTTTGTTCTCTTGATCTACATTATTTTACTGATCCACATCATGTTACTGTTTTGCTGATGTAGTTAAGTTTTTCATTTCTCTTTGTGATTCATATCTGTTGTGATATTTTTTATTGAACATCAATCAAGATCTGCAATCTGTATCTCTGTATATTTGCGATCTGCAATCTTTCTGAATCATTCGTGTTCTTCTGGTTTTGTTTGTGTATTCTTGTTGATTCCTCAAGTAACTACGAAATTTGTCCAGTCATCATCTCTTTATCATCACTTTGATTGAACGTATTCTTGTTAAAATCTGCTTTTTTTTGCTAAACCTTGTTAAAATTTGTTGTTTAGCTCTTCGTATTATTCCTAATTTCATCGTCCTTGATATAATATATGTGAACAAAACTCATGGATGAGTCCTCAAATGCACACACAAAAAATGATGAACAAACAAATTATCTTCATAATTCACAAGATAATCCATATTACTTGTAATCATCTGACTCTCCCGGTATGAAGTTTATTAGATTTTGTGTATACTGCAATGTGTAACAAGCAGTTCAACAAAACCAGAAATGACAGAAAAGTAATAAGTGTTTTATGTCTTCTAAAATTACAGAGCACCAGTACTAGTTTTGTATTTATACAGAAAGCAAGTCAACTTAAGTTGACCAAAACTAACAGAATTACAGCTGTCAACAGCTAGTACTAAGTCCAAACAGAATGCTGCAAATCTTTATTCACTTGAGAATCCAAAACATTCCTGATAGAGGTTTTATGCTGAGACTTCAGACTAAACACAGCAGCAGCAATATGAGACCTATCTTCATTATTACTCGTAATACTCCCCCCACAAGCTGAAGATACACAAGGATTGTGTAATCCAAGCTTGGAACAAAAGTACCAATGAGCAGCACTACCCAACGCTTTAGTAAAAATATCAGCAAGTTGCTCTTTTGTAGAAATTTTCTGAGGACTGATAACACCTGATTGCACCTTTTCTCTAATAAAATGACAATCCAATTCAATATGCTTAGTACGAGCATGTTGAACAGGATTGTTAGCGATATCAACTGCAGCCTGGTTATCACAAAACACAGGAACAACATAAGTAACAGGGACAAGAAGATCTGCAAGCAAGTATTTTAACCACATAATTTCAGTAGTAACAGAAGCTAAGGCACGATATTCCGCTTCTGCAGTACTCTGAGAAATCACAGACTGCTTCTTAGCCTGCCAGCTAATGAGAGAAGACCCTAACTGGAGACAAAAGCCCGTGACAGACCTACCAGAAATGGTGCAGCCACCCCAATCGCTATCACAATACCCTTGAAGAAGTAAAGGTGTATTTGCAGGAAAAAACAATCCCAACCCAACTGTGCATTTGAGATAACGAAGAACACGAAACAAAGTATCAAGATGCTTTGTACGAGGAGCATGTAAAAACTGACTCAACAAATGGACAGCATAGTTAATGTCAGGACGAGTAAATGTTAAATATAACATTTTGCCAACCAAACTTCGGTACAGAGATGGATTTTGAATCAAAGGGCCTGAACGATCATTATCATAAAGCTTGAGATTCTGATCAAAAGGAATAGAAAGTGGTTTTGAATTAAGAAGATTGGTATTAGATAACATATCCAAAATGAACTTCTGTTGGCTCAATACCAGGCCTGTCTCATTTCTAGAAATTTCAAGACCAAGATAATACTTAGCCTGACCCAAATCTTTGATACTAAACTTAGTATGCAAAGCCTCTTTGACAGTTACAATGAATGAGGTATTGTTGCCTGTCAATAATATATCATCAACATATATAACGACAACAGTGAAATGATCCGATTGTTGGTGAACAAACAAGGCATAATCAGCCAGAGATTGCTTAAATCCAAGTAACAACAAAAAATCAGACAACTTCTTATTCCACTGACGAGAAGCTTGACGTAAACCATAAATGGATTTGATTAACTTGCAAACAAAATGTGCAGTTGTAGAATCCACCACGTACCCCAAAGGTAAATCCATATAAACCTCTTCAATGAGATCACCATGGAGAAACGCGTTGTTAATATCTAGTTGAAAAATTGGCCAGTTTTTAGAGGAAGCAATTGCCATAACAGTTTTTACAGTCACCCCTTTAGCAACAGGAGCGAAAGTATCGTGAAAATCTACTCCAGGTTCTTGAGTGTACCCTTTGGCAACCAAACGAGCTTTATAACGATCTATATCACCGTTGGCATGATATTTGATCTTATAAACCCATTTGCAACCGATTGATTGTTTGTCTTTGGGTAAAGGAACCAATACCCACGTATTATTAGATTCCAATGCATCTAATTCCTTATTCATCGCATCAATCCATTTAGAATCAGTTATGGCCTGAGCAAAAGAAGTTGGTTCCTTATTTTTCACTAAGTGAGTCATGAAAGCAGCATGAGTAGCAGAAAAAGAAGAAGTGGAGATGAAATTACCCATGGGATACTTAACAGAAGTAGATTGACACTGATAATCAGACCACCAAGTAGGATGTTTGCGTTCTCGAATAGATTTGCGAATAAGATGGTCAGGAGAAGAAGATGCCAAATCAACATCAGGAGCTAAATTGGTTAAAGTATCATAATCTGGAGGTAAATCATGACACAAGTCAGTAAACAAAATCTCAGTACTGGAACTGGTACTAGAGTCTGATAAATCTGCAGCTGGTATTGCAGGTGATGGAGACTTAGAAAGAGAAGAAGATGGTTGTGGTGACTGTGGTGGACCATTTGAAGGTGTATCATGCACTAATGGTGTAGGAGTAGGAACATCATTATCATTTATCCATTTAGAAAGGAAATGAGGATCAGAACTAGAAGGAGAATGAGTACTTGTAAGAAAGGGAAACTCAGTCTCATGAAAAATAACATGACGAGTGACAAATAATTGTTTAGTAGCTAGGTTGAGCAACTTATATCCCCTGTGATCACTAGGATAACCAAGGAAAACAGAGCGTACAGCACGAGGTTCAAACTTATCTGAATCATGTACAGAAGCAAAACACAAACACCCGAATACTTTGAACAAGCTGTAATCAGGAAGCTCTTTATAAAGACATTCGAAAGGAGATTTGTGAAGTAACACAGGAGTAGGTAATCTGTTTATAATATAGGTAGCAGTGAGAATACATTCCCCCCAAAAACGAATGGGCAAACCAGACTGGAAACGTAAGGAACGAGCAATGGACAACAGTTGACGATGTTTTCGTTCAACACGTCCATTTTGAGCCGGGGTACCTACACAAGAGGCTTGATGCACCACCCCTTTGTCAAGGAAAAAGGAATTAAGAGTGGTATTGAAAAACTCAGTACCATGATCACTACGAATCTGCTTAACACTGGTGTGAAACTGATTTTCCACAAAAGCAAAAAAACCTTTAAGTTGAGACACAACATGCTGTTTAGAGGGAAGAAGAAAAGTCCACACATTTCGAGAATGATCATCCACTATTGTAAGGAAAAACTTACACCCAGTATGAGTAGGAGAAGCATACGGTCCCCATAAATCCACGTGAATGAGTCCAAAAATGGCATCAGCACGGCTATGACTGGATTGAAAAGGTAACTTGGTCTGTTTAGAAATGGGGCAAACAGGACAAAGCTGATTGCATTTATCCAAAACGAAAGATTTGATCTCAGGAATGTGATGTAAAACATCATTAGAAGCATGACCCATACGTAAATGCCAGAGAACACTAAGTTCAGTTTTATTTCTAACAATATTGATGCTAGGTTGACCAGATAAAGAATTATCACTAGACAATGGCTGAAATTCTAAATGGTATAACCCATCAATAAAACGACCAGTAGCTAACAAGGCTGTAGATTCGACTGCTCGAAACTCACAATAAGCAGGAAAGAAAAGTACAGTTCCACCAGAATCAGAAATCCATTTGGAAACGGATAGAAGATTATAATTGAAAGAAGGCACAAAAAACACATTATATAAAATCAAATGTGGATGAATTTGAAAAGTGCCAGTTTGGTGGACCAGAACGGTTGCTCCAGTTGGCAAAGCAAGATTGATAGGAGTACTTAATGTTTTGACATCAGTAAGTAGTGATAATGAGCAACACATATGATCTGTAGCTCCGGTGTCGATAAGCCATGCAAATTTAGAACTACTAACAACGAGATTAGCTGCAGAAGTAACCATACCTGCCAAGTGATCCTCAGGGCTATTAGAACTCTTTCCATTACCCACAAAGAATGTCATCATGTGACTAAGTTGATCAAGTTGATGTTGCATTTGACTAAAATGATCAGCAGCAGGAACAACAGATGATTGAGGATAAGTCTGAGCAGCAGCATTAACTTGAGTGTTCTTGGGCAAAGATCTAAACTGACCAACAGATGATGGTCCAGGTGCTGTCTGATCCTTTTTCTTTTTCCAGTTAGGAGGATAGCCAATGATCTTGTAGCAGTTTTCTTTGGTGTGGCCATTGAAATTGCAATAAGTACATTTCAACAAAGGTCTACCAGAAGCAGGAACAATTGCTTTCTTAAAAGCTGGATTTGAATTAGTATTAGCAGCAGCATTTGCAGAATAATTGACCATGGCATTAGCAAAAGGAGTCGGAGCAGATAACATGCTTTGATATCCCTGTCTAGCCTTTTCATCCTGTTTAACATAAGCATATGCTTGTGACACAGATGGTAAAGGCGTCATCATGAGAATCTGGCCACGAATTGTGGTATTACTATCATGTAATCCCATCAAAAACTGCAATAACCTCCTTTTTTGATCTCTTTCCACTTGAATCTTTTGTGCACCACAAACACAGGTAACAGTAGGCTCAAGAACTGAATATTCATCCCAAAGTCCTTTAAGTTTATGAAAATAAACTTCAACAGATTTGTTCCCTTGTTCAAGGCTATGTATATCTCTCATAACCTGGAAAATCCTATGGCCATTGACTCCTGAGAAACGTTCATGAAGTTCATTCCAGACCTCAGCAGCACTAGTAACATAGTTTAAGCCATCACTAATTTCTTCCGCAACACAATTCAGAATCCAAGTAATAACCAGATCATTTACTCTCTCCCATTGAGCAAACAAAGGAGAACTAACTTCAGGTCGACAATACGTACCATTCACTATCACAAATTTGTTTCTAGCATTGAGTGCGATTTGCATTGACCTACTCCAGGGAGCATAATTGTCTGGTCCAACCAATTTCTTAGCAATTAACATAAGTCCTGGATGATCGTGATTATGAATAAACAGCGGATGTGAATTATTTTCAATAACATCATTGTTATACAAAGGAGCTGTGATATGCTCAGTAGTCTGTTTATCACCTTCATTCAAATTCGTATTCAAGCTAACATCATCTTCTTCAGTAACAATATTCCTATCATTACTCGATCCTACACCTTGTACAACATTGGCATAACTATAACGCATCATGACTGTGAAAACTGACAATAGTACACAACGAAGAGATGAATTGAACAAATAGATCTCAGTAAAACAACCACAAGTCAAGGCAACAAGCACGATCTGAAAATCAAGAACAATCGCAACGAATTGACTGTAAAATCATACGAAATATGAAGAAAAACACAATGAAACCTGAAATTAGGGTTTCAAAAGCTCAATAACAATGGCAATTGACTTTTGTGTTGAGGACGAAATGTAACGAAGCCACAATCGTCATCTTCTTCGCGATAAAAGAGATCTAAAACAGTCATGAAAGCTCTGATACCATATTAGATTTTGTGTATACTGCAATGTGTAACAAGCAGTTCAACAAAACCAGAAATGACAGAAAAGTAATAAGTGTTTTATGTCTTCTAAAATTACAGAGCACCAGTACTAGTTTTGTATTTATACAGAAAGCAAGTCAACTTAAGTTGACCAAAACTAACAGAATTACAGCTGTCAACAGCTAGTACTAAGTCCAAACAGAATGCTGCAAATCTTTATTCACTTGAGAATCCAAAGCATTCCTGATAGAGGTTTTATGCTGAGACTTCAGACTAAACACAGCAGCAGCAATATGAGACCTATCTTCATTATTACTCGTAATAAAGTTAGTCAGTGATCCGTTTGACGGTACTGGTTTTGGAAACTGGAAGAGATCGATGTCAATAGCCTTGTCTGCAAGAGATAAACTCGGTTTTGTGGACGGTTCGATAACCAAACCGCTGATTACTTCGACATTGTTCAAAAGTTGGTCTCGATATAATGATATGGTCATATCTTGGATTTTGGGAGCTTTCTCCAAATCAATAGGCCGTAGTGTGATCTATTCGACAATCGCTCATGAATGTGGAGTGAATTGAAAGAAAGGTATGGTGTGTCCAATGGAGCACAGTTGTTTAGCTTGCACAAAGAAATTGCTGAAATCACACGGGGGAATTGCAATGTGGCTGAATACTTCACCAAACTCAAGATGTTATGGGATGATGTTGATTCTCTATGTCTCATTCCTGCTTGTAGTTGTAGTTGTACCTGTGGTGCATCTCAAAAGTTGTCAAAATTTCAACAAGATCAGCGTATGATTCAATTCTTGATGAGTTTGAATGATTCATTTACTGTTATAAGGGGCTCCATTCTGATGAAGTCACCACTTCAATTGGACAAGTATATAGCTTGTTATTACAGGAAGAAACACAAAGAGAGATCCATGTCACTAATCATTTTCAGGCAGATTCTGCTTCCCTAACTGTTAACTCTAACAGGTCTGGATAATATGCAACTTATAATAAGAAGTTCACTGATGGAAAGAAGGTACACTGTAACTATTGCAAGAAGCCAGGCCACACAATTGACAAATGCTACAAGTTGCATGAAATTCCACCAAATTTTAAGTTCAACAAACTTTTTACTGGTCAGAAAAGGATGGCTGCTCAGGTGGAGATCTCTGATTCACCACAAGTTGGGACTGCTAATTGTGGCACCAACACTGGGATTTCTAATACCCATACTGAAAATACTACCATGACTCACAACATGTCATCTGACATTTACACACAGCTTGTCAATTTGCTAAAATCTCATCAGAGTTCAGAATCCAATGTTAGTTCTGCAAATTTTACAGGTAATATCTCTATCTTGCCTTCATTTGCTTATTTTTCTGATTCTCAAAATATGAACTGGATACTGGACAGTAGAGCCAGTGATCACATGTGCTCACAAAAACACCTTTTCACTTCTTTGTCTCTCTTGTCACATACCATTCATAGCACACTTCCAAATGGAGATTTGATCACAATTCAATATTCTGGAACAGTCCCTTTGATACATGATATCATATTAACTGATGTATTATATGTCCCTCATTTCAGGTACAATTTATTATCCATCAGTAAATTGACGACTCATCTAAACTGTACCATTCAATTCACATCTGGTTCTTGTATTTTATAGGGTCATTCTCCGAGGAAGCTATTGGAACTTGGTAATTCCCAGAGAGGCCTCTATTTGTTGACTTCTGATGTTAAACACTGCTCATCTCCTTCTGCTTCTACTTTTGTTTTTTCCGGTCATTTCAGTTATAGTAAAACTAATGATTCTGCCTTAGTCTCACATACTAGGTTGGGGAATTTGCCTCTATCAAAACTCAACTCTTTATGTAATATTGATAAACTAAGTGCTGATGTAATCTCAGTTTGTGATGTTTTTGTAAAAGCACGCCAATGTAGACTACCTTTTCCTAGAAGTACCATTCGCTCTACTGAGAAATTTCAATAAATTCATGTCGATCTATGGGGTCCCTATTCCACTGAAACCTATAATAAACATAGGTATTTTCTTACTGTTGTTGATGATTTCACTCGAACCACTTGGACTCATCTATTGAGTTGTAAAAGCATTTATCAAGTATTTTGGTACAATGGTTCAAAATCAATTTCATTGTAAATTTCAGTCTATACGGACTGATAATGCCTTGGAGTTGGGCCTCCGTAAAGTCACCAGTGAATTTTTTTCTTTCACAAGGCATTTCACATCAGACGTCTTGTTCACACACACCACAACAAAACGGTGTTGTGGAACGTAAACACAAACACTTACTCGAAACTTCACGAGCTCTATTGTTTCAATCTAAACTACCTAAACAATACTTGGGGGATTGTGTTTTAACTGTCACTTACTTGATTAATCGTTTTCCCACAAAGCTTTTGTCAGGCCGTCCACCTTATGAACTCCTGTTTGGAAGAAAGCCTGACTGTTCTAATATCAAGTCTTTTGGTTGCTTGAGTTATGTGTGTACTACCAAGGCCGGTAGAGACAAGTTTTCTCCTCTGGAAAATCCTTGTATATTCTTGGGCTATCCGTATGGTAAAAAGGCACATAAATTTCTTAGTCTTGAGAACAAAACCATTGTCATTTCGAGGGATGTCATTTTTCATAAGAATATATTTCCCTATATTTCTCATTCTTCATCAAACTTTATTTCTTTACCTGTTGTTGATATGGTTTCGGAAACTTTTTCACCTCATTATTCGTCCATTCAAAATTCTTTGAGTTCTTCTCACACTTATAATCCTCACTTTCCTGATTCTCCTGAAATAGAGAACGTTAATATGGAATCTACTGAAAGTTCATTACCACCACCTAGAAAATCGACAAGAAACGTTAAACTAACTAGTTATTTGACTGATTATGTGCATCCTTATGCCAATGTCAATCATACATGTCAAGAAAATGTTTGTTCTTATACCGTGACTTCTCTTTCTGATGATGTTGTTGCTTCACCTGGTACCAGCATTTGCCTATCTACTGCTGTAATATATGTACCATATGTGATACCTCCGTCTGAACCCAGTTCTTACAATGAAGCTATTCAATATCCAGAGTGGCAGAAAGCCATTTCGGCAGAATTCTCAGCCTTGGAAGCTAATCAAACTTGGTTGTTTGTTAAACTACCTGCAGGGAAGAAGCCCATTTCTTGTAAATGGGTGTTTAAAGTAAAACAAAACTCAGATGGCACCATTGAACGTTACAAGGCCAAATTAATTGTGAAAGGTTTTACACAGATTGAAGGTGTGGATTTTACAGAAACATTCTCACCTGTTGTCAAAATGATTACAATAAGAAGTCTAGTGGCTACTGCAGTTAAAAAAGAATGGGATTTATTTCATCTAGATATCAATAACATTTTCTTACATGGTGATTTATTTAAATATGTCTACATGACTGCCCCACCTGGTCTTCATCTTACTGATCTCACTTTGGTCTGCAAACTTGAAAAATCCTTGTACGGGTTGAGACAGGCATCTAGGAATTGGAACACGAAATTAAAGACAACTTTACTGACCAAGGGTTACACAGCATCTGAGAATGACTCTTCTTTGTTCTATAAGAAAAATGGGACCTTGGTAGTTTACTTGGCTGTCTATGTCGACGATATTTTAGTAGTTGAAAATGACTATGAGGAGATATCTGTTATTAAGGCTTACTTAGATGCCGTCTTCAAGATCAAAGATCTCGGTAAACTTCACTATTTTTTAGGACTGGAATTTGTTGAAGTTCCAAATAGAATGGTTATATCTCAAAGAAAGTTCACCATGCATTTGCTCAAAGAGTTTGATTGTACTGATAGTACACCTGTACTCACACCTTTGGAGTTAACCGAAAAATTGTTACCTGATCAAGAAACATTGTTGTCTGATATTTCCCTATATCGAAAATTAGTTGGCAAACTGAATTTTCTAACCAACACTCGTCCTGATCTTTCTTTTTGCGTTCAACATCTTAGTCAATTTATGTCAGCTCCTAGGCAACCTCATTGGGATGCTGTTGTTCGGGTTCTTCGATATCTCAAAAGTGCTCCAAATCAAGGTTTATTGTTTACTAAGGATACTTCTTTCACTTTGGAAGCATATTGTGATGCAAGACTGGGCAGCTTGCTCAAACTCCTGGAAGTCTGTTAGTGGATTTATCATTTTGCTAAGTGGTAGCCTTATTTCATGGAAATCAAAGAAACAACATAATGTTTCTTTGTCCTCTGCAGAAGCAGAATTTAGATCTTTGCGGAGATTGACGTCTGAACTTGCCTGTTACATGAACTTGAAGTGGCTGGTATTACTCCAATATCTGTTAAGTGTGATAACCAGGCAGCTATCTACATAGCCAAAAATCCTGTCTACCATGGACGTACCAAACATATCGAGTTAGACTGTCATTTTGTGCGCACAAAGCTTGCTTCTGGTCTTATTTCCTTCTTATACACCTTCCAAAGATCAGTTTGCTGATATCTGCACTAAACCTTTGTCTGGGTTTTCAACACCATTTATTGGTTGGCAAGTTGGGAGCGTATGTTCCACCCTCCAACTTAGGGGGGTGTTGGAGTAACATAGAGTTGGCATGCATCATACTGACATCATTCATACATCACAACATCTAATTTATTCCAGAAGAAGTTAGTTAGGATTTGTAACAAACTTGCTCTCTGTCTTGTATATATGTAGACAGTCTGGATAGATTACAGACTATGTAGACAGTCTGGATAGATTACAGACTAAGCATTGTAACATTAAAACAAAAACTGTGAATACATTTTTACAATTGGCTCATCATCTTCTACATTGTGTTCTAAGTTTAGAGTTAGTTTTCACAACTTTCACAAAGCCACGGATAGATCAACACCAGTTAATCTTACTACCTCGAGATTGGTTAGTCCTAGTAGCCAGTTCAGATTTGGGGAGTAAAGATTACCATTAGGAATATACGAACGGAGGGAACCATAAGTGATCCTCGACGAAGAGGTTAAGCTTACAGAATTATTTGAAGAGTCAGTAATCTCAGTAGAACAGGACAAGTCAAGCTCTATTAATGAAGTAAGATTAGCAAGCTGATTTGTGATGAAATCATCAAACATAGCATCCTGATGATAATGTTGAAGAATTAAAGTCATTGAAACTGAGGTCAAGGTAGCGAATTTGTTTTAATGTGAACAAATGATGGAGAGATCTTACCTCGAATGGCAGTGGATCTGTAAACAGTGGAAGAAGCTGGAATGAGTTCTGAATTAAGGTTTACGGAAAAACTCTCTGGATTAGGATTCCTTAAGTCAAGTGATACTACATTTCCCGAGCTTGAGCATCCGATCCCTTTCCATATGCAGCAATCATCATCTTGCCATGAGTCTAGTCGATTAGAAGGGTCGATTAGCAATGTCTTCACATCTAACAGAGCACTTCTTTCAGCATCAATGCAACCATTAGCAAAAAACAACAGAGTGAAACCACAAAAATATTGAAGAGCCAATTTCTGATGATCTTTCATCATTCTAGCAAGAGCTGATGCTTCCCAGAGTATTGAATACCGTCACCTTGTAAATAATGTCATCTTTTATTGCAGTTTCTTGATCAAACTAAAAAACAAACAAGGCATAAAGTCAATTTATTAGTAGTTTCGGTGTAACATTGATCAAACTTATGGGTTTTGTAGACTTGGTTTTTTTCAAGGAAAATTGGAGCATTGTCTACAGGTTTACAATATGAATGTGATATATGAGTGTCCGACTTTTGTACGTACATTAGGTGATGGTGAAGTTTTGTGTCCCGCGTTTATTGAACAAGTCTGATATAGGACTTTGAATTCATTCAGACAACAACATACATTAAATAATATCAACTTATACTATATTCAGATTAGTGAATAGCTCCTAAATTGTCATAATTTTTGAAGTTTTTAATTTAAGCATTGAACAAAATTTGTAGAAGTTTAAACAGTATTGATATTTACATGGATTTTGCACCTTTGACAAATTGAATTGTTTGTAAGTTTTATATTCTTTGAGGAAATTAATAAATTGAGAAATATTCTTTGCGGAAAACATACTGATTTCCGGATGTGTGTTCTTGTCAGAGCTAGGTTGAAAAGAACGAGATTTAATGTAACCCCGTAAAAAAAATTCATTCAGTTTCCGATAAATCAACCAATTTATACAAGACTATCTTAGCAACCCTATCGGAGATGCTCTTGAACAGAATGTACAAAATTGCAATTTATCTGGGATTGTACGAGACATGTCACAACGTCTAACAAGAGAATGGTCTCTAACAGCTTGTCAGAAGGATACCCCTTAAGGAAAACAAACTGCCAGCAGGGACTTGAGAACTCAGACTCATATTTCATTCTTGGACAAATTATTATGTTATGAGAAATTGTAATAGCTGCAAATTATTTAGGACCAATGATAACCAATCGACAACCTTATTTACGTAACAAAGATTTGACAAGCTGCATTATCTTAGGCTCTTCAAACATACCATGTGTGAGGCTGTCCAAGTATCCAGATCTCGAGTTTGAGCAAATGCCATATTTCAACAAACTTCTCAACTCTGATTCTGAAGGATTAAGAAGCATGGATCTAAATCTATCTCAGGTTTGCTGCATCTGAACAAACAGGAGCAAAGACAACAAAGCAATGGATAAAATAACTTTCTGCGAAATGCCATTTAAATGTCGCAACAGTAAGCTTGAATTTACATTAGTAGGTCAACTAGAAGTATGAAATATTTTTTATTTTCATTTTTGAATAACAAATGGAAAATGCTGCAACTGTTTTTACCTATGCTGATGATTAATTTGATTTTGATACACATTTTGAACAGCGATGCATGTACTTCGATTTTAATTCTATTTGTTCAGTAAAACCATTGTAAACTTGTATGAATTAGTAACAAATTCTCAAATTGTGCATTACGGCTACTAATTGTTACTAAAAATTAAAAGAATGGTAATTATAACAATGGATTATATAATTTGTAACAACATAACCTAGAATAAAATTTGCAAAACATGTGTCAAAGGCTTGCATGATTGTTCCAATATTACCACGACTCGGATACTCTCTTTCTGTCTCCCTGTAAGTACTCAATGATTCGTAACACGATTCCGTCAGTGATCCTGCAATATATTTCCTTCCATTTCTCTGTCATCATGAACAATACAAGAAAGAATACAGACAAGCCACAACCATATCCCATTGCTATAATGACATACAGTAACAAGTTTTCTTCAGCATCATTGGCTTCACTGTTTGTTTCAATAGCAGGATACTCATTATTGTTGCATGAAATCTTTACATCCGGAGCACCACAGAGAAATTGATTCCCGTAAAAACCAGATCTGTCGAGTGTATCTAAATGTGGCGCCACTGGAACTTTTCCACTCAAGTTATTGTATGATATGTTCAAAACACCAAGAAAATCAAGATTTGACAGTGTCTGTGGCACCTCACCGCTCAGTGTGTTGAAACTAAGATCTAAAGATTCCAGATCACTCATATTCCCTATAGTCCTTGGAATCACGCCTGAGAGGTGATTGTGCGAGAGATTCAGCATAGAAAGACCCTGTAGAAGACCAATCTCTATGGGAATAGATCCTGTCAAAGCATTGAGTGAAATGTCTATCCCACTGTGGTATGAGTACACCAACTCAAGCTGATATGATGATCCTTTTGTTACTATATCTAATTCAACGCCAACAAAAGCAGATGAAATTAGAAATCCTAAAATAGTTCCATCTGTAGGTCGGACAGTTAGCGTCTTCAAATTTTTGAGCGTCTCAGGAATGAGACCAGACAGACTATTATTTGAAAAGCCTATATATTGTAACTTCTCCAACTTCATTATCTCTTGAGGAATTGATCCACTAAACATGTTTGATGCCAGAACAAGTAGACGTAGATTGTAGAGTTCACCAATGAACTCTGGTATTCGTCCTACAAATCTATTGTTTTCCAGGTTTAGACCCTCGAGGGAAAGAAATCTACGGATAACATTTGGAAATGTTCCATTGAAATTATTGCCACTCAGATCTAAATACCTTAGATTTTTTGCACCTTGGAGTTCAAATGGAATATTGCCATCAAGATTGTTTCCTCCAAGGCTGAGAAAACCAAGAGACTTACAATTTCCTAAACTTAGCGGTATCCTCCCTGACAAACTGTTATTAGAGAGATCAAGGACCTCCAGAGCATTCACTTTATTACCAAAGGATGGTGGAATCTGACCAGATAGTTTGTTTCCAGCAAATGATATGTATCTTACACTAGATGCAATTGGCGTTGGAACAAGGCCACTGAAATTGTTACCTGATAAGTTAATGACTTCAACATTCTCAAGTTGGGTAGGAATGGCTCCTTGAAGCTTGTTGTTCACCAAATTTAATGATTTTGGAAATATTGAGGAGTGCAATTGAATATGTGATGGGATAGTACCTTCAAGGCTATTCTCCGAAAGATCCAAGTTAGAAAGTGACGGTAGATTGAATAACCAAGAAGGGATCGATCCTAAAAGACTGTTGTTGAACATATCCAAAAATAAAAGTTCAGTTTGATTACTGATGAAATTTGGGATTCCGCCTCCAATATTACAAGATGCAAGTTCCAGTGCTTGAAGATTAAAGTTGAGTTTAGAGGAATCAATATCTGTCTTCACTGATAGTGTATTAAATCCTAGAGCTATAACTCGTAGATTAGAACTTTGAAACGAAGAGATCAGGACACTTCCAACCAGAAAATTGCGGGTAACAACAAGGATAGATAGGTTTGGAAGGTAGCCAATGCATTCAGGTAATCCTCCAGTCAGCTGGTTGTAGTACAAATTAAGATAGTTGAGAGAGTCCATGCCACAAATTGTTACAGGAATGGATCCACTCAAAAAATTTTGTGATAAAGACAAAAACCAAAGGCTCTTCATATTGGACAACGTTGGTGGAAGATGGCCTCTTATGTTGTTGTCATTAAGCTGTAATATTTCCAAGCTTGAAAGATTTGTAATTGACAAAGGTAGGGATCCTTGGATTGAGCAATTATTAGCAACAAACGAAATCAACGTAGTTGTGTTGGCAAAGGAATCTGGGATAGATCCGCCTACTTGTGCATATTGTATATCCAGCCTCTCCAACCTCGACCAGGGGACAGAAAACATGGAATTAAGATCAATGGTTAAACCATAATTGTATCCCACATACAGTCCTCTCAGCTGAGGAAGGTAAGGGATTGAACCATGCAAATTACAATTTCTTAAATCAAGTTCTGAAAGGGAAGTTATATTTGCTAGCTGGTCTGGTATTTGGGAAGAAAGATTGTTGGAATCCATAATCAAAGAATGCAGGTGAGACAGATTGAGAAGCTGATTGATAGGGATTCTTCCGGACAATTTACAGTTGGACAAGTAAAGTGTACTCAAGTTAGTAAGAGATGATATTGGTTCAGCCCAACTAGTTGATTGAGAAGCTTCGGATAGATCAATACCAGTTAACCTTAGTTCCTTGAGATTGGTGAGTCCTAGTAGCCAGTTAAGATTTGAGGAGTACAGATTTCCATTAGGAATATATGAAAACACGGAACCAGAAACGAGCCTTGACGATGATGTTAAGCTTACAGAAAGGGAGGAAGAGTCGATGATCTCAGTAGAACAGGACAAGTCAAGCTGTGTTAATGAAGTAAGATTAGCAAATTGTGTTGTGATAACATCTTTAAACATAGCATTTGAGAAATTGAGGTAGGTTAGCCTTGTAAGGTTTGACAATCCAGATGGTAATGTGGAAAACTTAAAATCATTATAACTGAGGTCAAGGTAACGAATTTGGTTCAATATGAACAATGATCCAGATATTGTACCTTGAAGGGAAGTCGATTTATTTGGAGTAGAAGAAGCTGGAATAAGTTCTGAATTAAGGTTCACGAAAAAACTCTCTGGATTAGGATTCCTGAGGTCAAGTGATACAACATTTCCCAAGTTTGAACATTTGATTCCTTTCCATCTGCAGCAGTCTTCACCTTTCCATGAGTTTAATCGATTCGAAGGGTCAATAAGCAATGACTTTATATCCAAGAGAGCTCTTCTTTCTGCATCAATGCAACCAGTAGCAAAAAACAACAGAGTGAATCCAGAAAAACAGAGAAGAGCCAATTTGTGTTGATTATCCATAATTCAAGAAAAGCTGCTATATTTCAAAGAACTTTGTTAATGAATCTGTTGTTATTTATTACAGTTTCTTGATCAACAAAATGCAAACAAGTAAACATCAAAAGGTCAGAAGGCATGAAGTCAAGCTATTAGTGCATGATTCACATAGGTGTGACATTGACCAAACGTGTGGGATTTGTACTCTTGCATTCAAATTTTAAAGAATTTATTGCATCATTATCTACATGATTAGCTTGTAAACTTCCAAGTCTTGCAGACATCTTTATTTTGATGATTAGCTCTCCAGAATTCAAATGAATTATGGAAGATGGTCAACATTTATACAATATAAATAGTGGTACAATAGTGTCTGACTTTGCTATCTACACAAGGTAGTGAAGGTTTGTGTGCCAACTCTATTGACCTGTAGCTGTAGGCAGATACATGACTTTGAGTTCATATTTAAACCAACTTATAATTTGGTTGCTGAGTAAGTTTCTATCACAGGCACAAATGAAATAAGTTGACTTTACGCAGACTTGTTGGAATAATCAAGTCCGAGAAAAATATTTACGCGGAAAAGCAACATCGATTTCCAGTCGTGTGTATGTCTTAGCTAGGCTAACAAGAAAAAAAAGTAACAGTAACAACACCAGAAAAATTTGCAGTAACTTCGTTTCTCCTTTCATAATAAAAGGGTAACTAAAAAGACACTATAAACAACCTAGTTCATGCAACATCAAGCGGCCCAGCACTGTAAAAGGAAGACTTACTCGCGTAATGTGCATGAGACGTGGGATGAAGAGTTGCAAATTTACACAAGTTTCGCTATCAGCAATATAGCCCGATTGACTCGGTGGTATAATTTATACGGGTCATGTTCCCTGACAATCATATGTTAGGGAACTGTTAAACAACACACCGGTCATTTGATGGATTTAAAAAAAATCCCCTTTTCGCGTTTTTTTTCCGCGGACTATTGCCTTTTCGCGCTTATTTTACGCGGAACGGGTAATGAAAAAATGCCCGTTTTCGCGCTTATTTTACGCGGAAGGTCTGGAGAGTTGATTAAACACAATTTTCAACCTGGATAACAGTTAGTGTAGGTTTTAAACACTTTTCAACACAATGTAAACATGATTCCGGGGGAGTGGAGACAGATTTGAGAGGAGAAAGTATAAACACGAATCAACAAGCGTAAAAAGTTCGATTTTTTTATCTATTTCTATGTAGTTTGATCGTGTTGGGTCGGGTTATTGGTGTTCAATCGGGTTATTAGGGTTCTTGAACACGATTCGTAATTAATTCGTGTGGGATTATGTTGTTGTTAGTAATCCGTGTATGTAATCATATATAATCGTGTATGTATATGTTGTGATAATCGTGTTGTCTGGACAATTTATAATCCGTGTATAATCGTGTTGTTAGAAATTCAATTGCGTAATTATGTTGTTTAATCTCTCTTGTTTGTGTAATGTAATACAGTTGGCTGCATTATTGTATATGTTGTGATCTTGTGACTGCATTATTTTAAATTGTCAATTGTTCTGCGATTAATAAAATTGATTGATTACTCGTACACTGCAGATGAATTTGGCAGTGTATATGTGGCTAATGCATTGAACTTCTATTTGGTGTAGTTTATACAACTACATGATGTAAGCTAATGTTGATTGATAGAATATAATGAATATTATATGGATTTAGTTTGTGATTTTCGTGTCCTTTTTGTGAATGATTATGTAGTTGTATATATAATTGAATGATTGCGTGAATATCATAGTTGTGAATGATTGCTGAGAACCATGAAGTTTTTTTTATGATGTAGTTCGTTGTATATGTAATGGGATGAGTGTGTTATTCTTTCGGGAGATGAACGTTGTTTCTGAAAGTGGTTAAATTGTTGAATAGAATATTCAAAGTATTGCTTATATGATTGAGAATTGATGTGTATTATTGTCGTTGGGATAGCTTATACATACAAATTTGTTGATTATATGGTTTACGTTTAGTTTATTGAATTGTTTTTATGTTTATTATTTCAGGATGGATAACATATTGCCGGGTCCAATTAGACATGACATTATCTTTGATAACGAGTATCATGTGAGTTCGAATGTTTGGGAGGGACATGAGCGGGGTCCTTTGGAGTGTTATTGTGGGAACAGGAACATGCGTAGGTGGGTTTTGTCTGATGCACAGAAGGACTTGTTGCATAGCATTGGTTTTGGTGTGTTTGCAAATTCGGGTATGGTTTTACAGAATGATGTGAGGCTTGTCACGACACTTGTGGATAGGTGACGTCCCGAGACCAACACCTTCTTCATGAGACAGGGGGAAATGATAGTGACTCTGGAGGATGTTGGCTATATCTGGGGTTTACCGGTTGCTGGTCATCCGTTAGTTGGAGACGGTCTGGATAGTGGCTTGGGGTATTTTGCGAGACATTGGTTTGAGCCGTTGGATGAGGTGGAGGTGATGGCGGCATGGGCCAGAGCCGGCATAAAGTACACGTGGTTGTATCAGAGATATGGGAGGGCTGATCCGGGTCCTGATCCGAGGAGGATTACTATCCATACACAGACATATTTGCCCATGGTTGTTGGTTCAGTTCTGTTTCTTACCAGTAGTAGGAATATGGTGCACCCGAAGTACATTGGACACCTCTGTTTTCTTACGGGTGTATACAGATGGTCCTGGGGTTCTGCGATCTGTCATATCTATATAGGAGGCTCGAGCATGCGACACAGAAAGGGGAGAAGAGGATTTCCTGTTGTACGTGGTTGTTGCGGTTGTGGGCATATGAGCGGTTCTTGATTGGGAGACCTTTTCCTGATCCTATCAGGGATTCATATGCAGTAGCTGAGTTCTGGGCTAGGCCGGTTGATGAGGTGGTAGCTGGGGAGGAGGAGGAGGAGACGGGGGAGGAGCCTAAGGGGAAGAAGGAGAAGAAGGGGAAGGAGGTTAAAAGGAAGCATGGGAAGGAGGTTAGGGGGAAGAAGGTGATGGAGGTCAAGGAGGTTAGGGGTAAGGGTAGGGGAAAGAGAGGGAAGGGTAAGGTGCATGATATGTTATTCCTGATGATCCTATGGATGAGAATGTTCCTGGGACTGGGATTGTTGTTAAGAGGAAACGGGCTATAGGTAGGCGTGACAGTAGATTGGCGCCTCTTCATAGTTTGCCACATTATAGAGGCGAGTTTGTTGGAGTTGCAACTGATATTGTGGCGTGGACGCCATATGCCCACTTTCACGAGGTGGATGAGGATTCAGATGGGGATCATGACATATCGGCTGAGGATTGGGAGGCTCATTACTTTGGTCTTGCCAGGATTCCAGTGTTATGCTATGATGTTGTAGAGTATCAGCATTCTGATAGGGTGATGAGACAGATCGGGTTCAGATAGGGTATCCCACGGTCACCTGTTAACATGACAGAGTATAGGAAGCCTATGATTCCGTTTAATCCCTATGACTGGCGGGGTATATGGTTGTTGAGTGTACCCATTTTAGTCAGCACCCGGAGGTTGTAGTGGTTCATCAGCCAGACTCAGTGGATTACACAGGCTACATGCAGTGGTACTCAGGCATTACATGGATGCGCGTTGGGGAGCCACAACCATTTCCAGAGCCACAGTACAACACCCGTGAGTTGTTTAACAACTCCCAGGCATTTGACCTTGTAAGTTTGTTATAATTGTTCCCCCCATATTTTTTAGAATTGTTTCCTCCGTTGCACTATAGTAGCATCTGATTATATGCCCCAAATGTATTTTGCAAATATAGAAGGGGTTGGCTTATCTGCAAGTTATGGATAACAGCATTCCCCTTATTATGAGCAAGAGTTTGGGAGGATTGCCCCTATGTTTGTTGAGCTGTCCTGTCGATTCATGCAGGATGTTAGAGGTTCGGCATATAAGGCTCCAGTGTTCCAGCATGTTTAGCTATCTCCCGAGGCGATGAGGCCTACAGTTGGAGGGATTCGAGAGCCCGATGTCATTGACATGACACAACCGTCTCAACAGGTGTCACAGGCCCCTACACAGGCATCTGTATTTGCATCAGGGTCGTCTTCGAGGGCTGAGAAGATGGATATCCGCCGTCCTGTGGAAGAGAAATGGAAGATAAATAAGAGACTGAAGTGGGAGAGGATGAAGGCTATTAGGAGGGATTTGAGATGGGGAGGTTTGCCCGGGATTGGTCCTATTAAACATGATCTTATGTGGACCTTGGACACACATGTTATGCAGAGTTTGTAACCCAAAGGATGGCTAGATGATAGGATCATATATGCTTACATGGTATAATCTTTGACCTTCTTTCATTTATGTTATTCGTTTTATTTCACTTTAAATATTTATATTTTACAATTATTGTGTGATAACCTGTTTCTTGTAGTGGTTGTTGCGTGATCGTGAGAAAGCCATAGCTGCCGCGGGGGTGTATCCGAGGATGCCTTCATACTACTTCATGGATCCACTTTTTATGGAGTTGGTGAAGAAATTGGACTACTCACATCCTTTTTCTGCGAAGACCGTGTATTTCTTTCTTACTTGGGCGAGTTGTGGGGTAGGTCCACCAATTAACCAGGTGGACTACATATTTGTTCCCGCGAATGTGAATCAGGATCATTGGATTCTTATGATATTTTCTGTGAAGGAATGGGGCGTGATGGTACTTGATCCTATGAACTACAACGCTAAATATCCCGAAGAAGAAGAGTGTGTGGTAATAGTTCCTCGACGACATCTTATATTGTAGTTTCGAATTTTTTCCTTGTTACATTCATGAACTAATGGTTTTTGTTATGTGTTAGGTTGGAGTTGTTGGAGGTATGCTTCATTATGTTGGCAAGAATAGAAATGTCCCAGAGGAAGAGCCTTTAGTTCATGTTTGGGATGCAATGCCTAAACAAGATAACTATTCAGATTGCGGTGTATACGGGTGCAACTATATGGACTACACCTTGCAGGGATATGACCTCGCTAAAGGACGTGGAGATCTCTCATTATAGGATTGCGAAGGAGCTTCAAAGAGGGATGGCTAAACCCATACCAACACATCGCATGAGGCAAATGATGGAGAAGGTAGCCGGAAAGAGTAGTAGTTAGGTCATTCGTCTAGTTGTGTAGTTTAGTTGAACTTGTGAGTTAATCTTATGCTTGTGTAGTCTAGTTGAACTTGTTTCGTTACATTCGAACATCATCGCGTACCCTTTATTTGGTTTAGTTACAAGTAATACTTGTTTCGTTTATATCGGTCGTTTATCGACCGTGTCCCTTTCCCGTCCCATTTTTAGATTTTTTTTATTGATTTGTATATATAATGGCCCCCATGCACTTGTGTGCAAATTTTAAAAGGTTTGGAGAACCTTCAAAATTTTAGGTTTTGTAAATTTTTTGGAATTTTTTTTTACATTTTACAGGTTGTTCTTGTTTGACTGTGCACATACTGTTGATTTTGGTTGGTATCCTGTAGAACAGGTAGGATTGTGCCTTTACAAATGGCACATTTCAAAAAACCTTTATGTCCTTTTCGCGGAAGAAAAGCGCGGAGAGTTTATACCTTCCGCGGTTATTTTCCGCGGAAAGGTAAAAACGATTTTGAAAATTTTAACCCCTTTTTTGTTTAAAATCTGTAAAATAATGATGTATTTTAACTTTATGAACTGCATTATTAAATAAAATTTTGATTAGAACGTCGTTTCTTATGACTTCCAAAATTTAAGCATTAGTTTACTATAATGACTAGCATATGGTCATGTTGCCAACTTTGCATGTAAATTCCCATGCATGACAAGCATAAATATTAGAAAAGTTGTGTTTCGACATAATAAGTTTTCAAGTAATGGATCAATGACAAATTATAAATTACATAATCGTCGCAATTCAAATCCAAATAAGTGCATAACTTGTCTAGTTTGACAAAATTACATCAAAATACAACAAAATACTAAAAACAAAGGGAATTCTCGTACGAGCTACCTTAACTAACTAAATATCTCTAAAAAGTTAGAGAATCCGCCCGATAATCAATGCGTTGACCCCCGGGGGGTTGGCCCTTACAATGCATGTAACCCAATAGAGCACAACAACACACCCTTCGCGGAGCACACCTTCAGTTACTTCAACATGGGTCTCGTGATCATTTCATATGGTAACAAGAATGGTGCTTGACCCGTCGTAGAGAGTGAATTTGCACCATGGTGCACGCCTCCAAGCCCATGCGGTGGTATCATCACCACGTAGGTGGGACACCCAACCCTTGACGTGATCAATGCATACTTGGTCCTGGGTGGCACCCTCACAAGGCTTCAACTTACGTATGTCCTTGATCCTATCACATTTTATAATTTTACCGCCATCCCATTCAGATCGTCTCCATGGGCCATCGGGGGACTCCTTACCCAAGTTCAAATAGGGGAGAAAGTACGGCGGCACATTGCTCCACACTCTTACAAACTTGCAAGGAAGGGTTAACCAATGGCATATTTCGGCCCAAACCCTTGAACGGTATGCCTCTTCTTCGGGAGGGTACAACTTCGGGTCTTCTTCCTCCACTAGGGGAGGTCTTTCGTTAAACCATGCTAGTTCCTCACTCCATTCACAAGCAATTTCATCCAACTCGCTAAATGTTGGTGACATACAATCCTGGAATTCCGAGTCTGATTCCGAGAATGTGTTGCTAACGTGAGACACCGACTCGTCATCCGAAGTATTGGCCATTTCACCTACATATAACAAGAAGAAATGCATATTAGCAAAATGAGGTAGAACTACTAAAAATAATATATAAGAGAGTGTTATATAAAATTTGAATTATAATTGGCCACTTTGACTTTTTCTCAACTCTTCCATTTTTACTAAACATTTTCTAGCATCATGTCCCTCAATATTTCAATGTCCCCATTCCCTTTTTTCCTTGCAAGTTCCTTAAAGGGACCTTTAATTTGGTGCTCTTTTTTGCGCCCTTTGGTTTTTGAAACAACGGGGTCAACAATAGTTTCATGCAACTTCTCTCCACTTTCTTAAGTAATTTTGGTATCAAATTCACTTCCAACACCTTCCATCCCATGAACGGGCATTTTCTCAATAATTTCGGTCTCTCGATTAATAACTCTTATGCTATACTCATAACGTTCCTTCGATGCCATGCAACTATGACTAAACCCCATAGTGAGCAAAGTCATGTGATTAAATCTTTCCGTTGGAGTCAAATCATGGGATGAGGCATCATCTTCGAGCATGTGATATGGCAACACACCATCAACTCTATTGGCATCCCTAGTCCACCTCCGTTTCACAAAATGTTCCGGTAATTCGGCCACACGCCTCTTTGTCAACACGACAATAATATGACGACACGACATGCCCGAATGCTCAAACATTCTACATATGCAAGATCCCTGAGATGACAACTTGTTGAAGGTAACAAGATAAGTGGTTCTCTTAGACTCAACCATTAATGGTCGATAACATTTGTAGTATGTATCTTCCACATCTTCTAAGGAATGATCTCTATCCTTTTCCACAAAGTACTTTACGGCCTCAACCAATTGGTCTTGAAATTTTTTGAACATCTCTTTGGTATAAATGGAAGCGACATTGTGCTCCAAGGTGGTATTCATAAAGCTTTTTAAAGCTTTTTGTGCACCCTCAACAAATTCGCTTCAACCCCGTGCAAGACCCTACACAAGCATCAAAGAAGGAATTCATTCCTTCACTTCTTGATGTTGTTTTTTGACCCACGAAAAAAATGTTACTTGTATAAGCATCGATCCACTTATGCTTCAAATTATACAAGCTTTGCAATCATGTATTATACTTCAACTTGTATTTCAGGATCAATGCTTTCCACCTATCCTCAAAAATTTCTTCGGTCAACGAGTGATATATGCAATTATTGAAGTCACCTTTAAATTCTTCCTTTGCATAGTAGGTTGATAGCTTCTCCGAAAATTTGTTACTAATGTGCCACGAACACAATAAATGTATCGTGTTTGGTAGTTGAGATTTAATTGCCCCTGCCATCACTTGATCTTGATTGGTGATAATAGCCAAATGTGCTTTTTCTTCAACGGCCTCTAACCAAGTACCCAAAACCCACTCAAATGTAGTCTTCTATTCATCACGCATTAGTGAAAATCTAAAGAGAACCGATTGATAGTGATGATTCACCCTAGTGAAGGGCACAAACAGCATAGCATGCCTATTTGTTCGATATGTTGTATCGAATGCAACCACATTACCAAAATTTTTGTAGGCCAGCAACGACCGACGGTCAACCCATAAAAGACACTTCAATCTTCCTTCTTCATCAATTAGAGTCCAAATAAAAAAATTTCCTCCACTTTCCTCTTTTAACCTATATAACAAATCCAATCCCTCTTGCGCATCATTCTCACCCAAATTATCTTTTCTAAAATCACGCACGACATTTCTCAAATGTTGGCATGAAACCCTACTTACTCCTCTCCTCCGTGCATTTTTTCAAATATATTTATTTGTTGTCTTGGCGCAATACCCGAAACATGGAAACTCTTAATTAAATTCTTTTGAGTGGCGGTTATATGTCGCTCCCTTTTAATCAAACTCATCTTAGAAGGCGACACAACATCATGATTGTGATATAACTCCAACGATGTTATCTCCCAATGCCTTGTATTTCGCCTATTAATCACATAAATCCTAAATTTGCATCCACTTCTAGGAAGTTTATCTCTATATCTTTTCTTCTTCTCACTACCGACATTTACTATCAAAACTTCTTCATCCTCTACGGGTTCTTTATCGCGGTTTTGTCCCGCTAAATTACAAACATAAGAACGGGCATATATTATTTTGTCCACACGCCTTTGTGTATTTTGGATTTTAATTGCAAACCCATTTTTCAAAGCGTAGGCCCTAATTACATTTTCGGCGGCTACCAAATTAGGGAGATTTTGATTCAAGAAAGAAATTACAATATATTCTTCCGCAACAACACTCTTATCCCTAGTCTCACTACCATCATGCACAAACTCACTATTTTCATGCAAAACTTCATTTTTAATCTATGTCCACTAACAAAAACATCTTCATCACAATCATCAACAAGGTTAACATAATTTACATTATCATTATATAAGAAACTACCACTAATATCAACAACCTAACTATTGACAACATTATCACTTTTTTTCAAAGCTTTTTTACCTTCAAACCTAGCAAACATCTTATCCAAAATTACAACAAGAAAAAAGCAAGAAATTGAGCTTACTAAATGTAATTAGTGAGTAAGGATGAACAAAACCAAGATTTCCCACAAATTTCCTCTCCAATTTGATAAATGTTGCACAAAAAGGAAAGTGTGATCGTTTTAGGGTTATAAACTGCAAGTACAGTACTTCCGCTATTATTATCCGCGGAAGGGAAAGAAGTTCCTCGGAAAATAAGCGCGGAAAGGCAGCGTTCCACGGAAAAAATGCGCGCAAGGGGGATTTTTTTTAAAAAAATCTCGGCCGTTAGATTGTTAATTCAACGGCCAGGAGACAGTGTGTTGGTTAACAGTTCCCGACACATGATTGTCAAGGAATGAGACCGACTTATATATTTGGTCCAATATTAGACTACAGAATTCTTACAATTTTACTTATATTCTATCTCAAGATGTGCTAGACAAGTCATAACATTTAAACATGGGAATGGTCTCTCTGACAGTTTGCGAGGATGGCACCTCTCAGTATAGATTGAAGGAAGACAAACTGTCCTTAGGGACATAAGACTAGGAATCATAATTCACTCTTGGACAAGATGTTATGTTTGGAGATATAGTAGAACTAATGCAATCTATTTGGGACCAGTAATAACAGTGAGGCTGATGTAGAAAATATTTCAAACTGCGTCATGTCGAGATCTCCAAACATAACATGTAAGAGCTGTGCAACTTAGGCTTTTGAGAAATAGAGAAGACGGAAGACAAAAAATGTCCAAGCTCATTTCAAACTAGCCAGTATGTTGTCAGGGTGATGCATGACGACAAGATCATATCTCCTATGATTCTGTAACCAGAATAACTGTGAGCAAGTTATGAACTAAGATTAGTAAGTGACAGTCAGTGGATGAGTTCCAGATATTCAACGCTATCATGGCCTCTAGTTTAAACACATTCTAAATTTTAATCATCTGGTCTGAATGATCAAAAAGCAAGGATCTAAATCTAGCAGCGCCTTTCAGCATTAGGGAACGACTTGTGTTTTTGTGCTACTTTAATACTAGAAAAGAATTAAATATAGGAATTAGTTTATAAAGCCCATATTTTTTAGTAAGTAGATTTTCTTTATAATTCAACTGAGCCATTAAATCCAGACAGTGGCAAACCCTTTGGCAGCGGCAATAGGAATTCTGGATATCTGATGCTATGAAGTGAGCAAGCGTCAAGAACTCTAGCGAGTCATTACAATCATGCAACATTGATCGGTGATTTTGTTATATAACGAACATAAATTAGTCCACGGTCATACATTCTTATATAAGAAATTTATTGCCGATAAATTTAAAAGATTGCCAAGGATTAGTACTCATGTATAAATGTTTTTCGTGCTATGTTTCAAACATAATGTTTATTAGTTCACTTTTTAACATATGCAATTTAAGCAATGGTTAACTTTCATATTTTATCTGCTCAAAGCTCTCATATTTTGTTTCAGGCACATCAAAAATTTCTACTACTAAATATTTATATAGGTTAGACCCCATTTTTGGACAATTGATCGGTCACCGTCTCCGATAAATGGACTTGTCAAAAAGAGAGTATGAGCAAGTAAAAGAGCAGGTAAAAGAGGGTGCTAAAATAACAGTACATTACAAGCCAACTCAAACTATTTTTGTAACTTTTCATGGCTAGAAAAATTGAAGATGGAAGTCACTGTGTATGATTCGTATGATTCAGAGCATCTCCAATAAAGGTTGATAAGGGTTGCCAAATCTTATGTGGCATGCCATCCTTGGTTTCTAATGTATTGGAATTGTATGATTGTCAAGAGATTCTCTGTCAAGATTGTCAAAATTTGACAATTTCCTAAAATGGTTAAAATACATTTATAAATGCAAAAAGTTTATATCAATAATGTCTTTTTTTTATTTATGAGTCATTTATGATAACTCCCGGTGGCGGGGCCGCTTCTTCGACGCCGTGCCTGGATCCTTCGCCGCTGTGGGGTGTAGCTGTGGTGGGGTTCCTACAAAACAACACCGGAAGGGGGGTTTGGGTCCCGCGGCCCCTCCGGTGTGAGTAAGAACTCGCTTTTAGGGAAGATAAAGATAGATATGAATGAAGGGTTGTTGTGTGTGTATATGAGTGTGAGAGAGTGATTAACCCCAAAACCTTACCTTCTTGGGCTATTTATAGCCCAAGGATAGGATTTTAGGGTTGGTACCTTTAAATTGTGGCCCTTGGTTCTGGGAGCGGAGGGCACCTGGATGGAGTAGATGCTTTACACTTGTCAGTGCGGGACTGACTGAGGAATGTTATAAGGATCTTCTGACACGTGCCCTGATTATTCCCATGATTAATGTGTGATAGTTGTCCCATCATGTGCTTGGGCCAGTGTCTCACGTGCTGGGATTCATCAAGGTTGGGCTTGCGGGACTGGGCCAGTCAGGACTGGTAGTGAGCAGGACTAGTCCTTTCAGGAGCTGTATGGAGTAAGGAGTCCCGGACTAGTCCTTCCAGGAGCTGTATAGAGTTAGGAGTGTAGGACTAGTCCTTCCAGGAGCTATAGAGAGTTAGGATTCCGTGGTTAGGCCCTGCAGAATCTATATGTCCTATCATGTGCCCCCCACTCCCTTATGTAGATTTTCTGGATGGGGGAGTAAATTTGGGCATGTTTGTATTACATGAGCTTTTGATTGTTGTGTTTAGAAGAATTTGTGCTTATCTTGCCGCCCAGTCCGGATTGCTTCGAGTTCGGTGAATCAGGACTAAAATGGTTGTCTCTAAAAGGAGTTGAGCTTTTCTTTCCAACGGTCCGGATTGCGTCGAGTTCGGAGAGTCAGGACTAAAGTGCTTGTCTTTAGAAGGAGTTGAGCTTTTCCTGTCCCCAGTCCGGATTGCATCGAGTTCGGGGAGTCAGGACTAAAGTGCTTGTCTTTAGAAGGAGTTGAGCTTTTCCTGCCCCCCCAGCCTGGATTGCGTCGAGTTCGGTGAATCAGGACTAAAGTGCTTGTATGTAGAAGGAGTTGCGCTTCTCTTGCTTCCCAGTCCAGATTGCTTTGAGTTTGGCGAATCAGGACTAAAGTGGTTGTCTCTAGAAGGAGTTGAGTTTTTCCTTCCCCCCAGTCCGGATTGCGTCGAGTTCGGTGAATCAGGACTAAAGTGTTTGTCTGTAGAAGGAGTTGCGCTTCTCTTGCCCTCCGTATTCTTTATCTCTGTAAGTTTTTATTGCTTTCTTTGCTTCTTTCTCTTTTAGTTTGCTGTCCAATTTGTGTTTTGTATTGCTGCCATAGTGTTTGTTTGTTGTTGTATTTGGTTTTTGGTTGAGTTCTTGTGTATATATCTGTATGTGTGTTTGTGTTTGTCATATTTTGGTGTTTGATTCTTGGTAAATAGTGTTTTTGGAATTTGGGTTTTTTGATTGGGTCCGGACTTGGGTTCTCAGTCCGGACTGATGTATTTTTGTTGTTATTGTGGTCTTTGTGTCCGGAGTGATAAGCTATTTTTAGGGTTTTATAGTCCGGAGTGGTTACTATGTTTTGGGTTTTTGTTTTGTCTTTTAGGCTTGGGTCTCCGGACTGTTTGTTTTTTGACTTAAACTAAAATTGAACATAGGATAGTCCGGGCCATGTAGCTTTCAAGATAAATAAACTGTAGGGATTTAGACTAACCTTTATCACTTGTTTTAGGTTTATGGTCCGGACTAAAGCTCGTGCCAAGGCCTACATAACTTGCTATCCGGGGCCGTCTGGTTCAGATCTTGAGTCTTCTAGTGATTTTGAGCGGATTGAAATGGGTAAGAACGCGATGATCTCCGATTCTGAAGCTATAACTAAGCTATATGTGGCTCGGATTTCCTCTAGGAAGGTGCCTTGCACTCCGGAGGGCTTATGGGTTGATACCCCGGGTTACTTTGTCACCAAGAGTGATGAGATAGAGAACAACTTCTACTACATGAGTATTAGGTCCGGGTACGCTAGACAGCCCAACACGGGTCCGGGGACTTATAATAAGGAAGAATTCGACAGGAAGTTCGCCGATAGTATAGTTGTCAAGGAACGTTATGAGCTGAAGGACGAGTATGCTACTTTAGATCATGCGGCGCAGGACTCCTTTGTCCGGGCTGCGTTTCAATTGGATCCCCGGATCGAGTGGAGGTGGGCGGAGCCGGATGAGCGGATTTATCACAGACCGGCCGATGGATTCGTTCCCGTGTGGTTGGAGCTTCTCCGGTCCGGGTGGAATCTGCACTGGCACTTATTTCTCAAACATTTGTGTAAATATGAGTATAAGCTATCTCCGATGCAGATAACTCAGAATGGGATCAAGTGGATGAGTTGGTTCATTGCTAGCTGCAATCAGTTTAAAGTGCAGCCCACCTTTAAGTTGTGGCATCATATTTCCATCTGGTCCGGTCCAGCCAGTTTTCTCTGTATAAACTTCGGTTCCGGGCTCCGGAGTGTGGGTATGGTGGCTCCTACAGGCCCGTAATTCAGCAGTCTTCATTGAAGTACCTGAATGGGGAGTTGATCATGCTGAGGGGGTTGGACTTGCATTATCTCCCCCAAATTGCTTCGGAGGGAGTCCGTACTCGGTTCCTTAGGGATGTTCTCCAGGGAGATGCTATCTGGATGGTTTTTGCTTTTTGCGAATGTTTGGGTTTCCAAATGACCCGTGACACTTTCATGATTCATAGGACTATGCATAGGGTAGGCTGTAAGTAGTTTGTTTTTGTGTCCGGACTGCTTATTCGCTTTATTTTGTTTGTCTATTTGTAGTTTATTAACTTGTGTTCTTTATTTTCTTGCAGGCTTACCACATTGTAATCTGAATATGTCTTCTTCGGCATACAGTGATGCACTTAAGGGTTTGGGTAAAGCTTACAAGCTTCCGAAGAAAGCTACTATTGGAGGGTCCGGATCTAACGTTTCTTTGGAGGAGGATTCCCAGAGCAATGCCGTTTCGAGGCCGGAGGGTGATGTGTTAGTCCCTAACAATGCAACAAGAATTACAGAATGGGGGGGTTGAATGGAATTCTTGAAACTTTTTCACAAAGATATAAAATGTTCTATCTTAATAATATATAACTGTGTGAATTGATTTGCAAACTGTGGAATAGTAACTTGGAATGAATCAATACACAAGTAATTAAAAACACAAGTCTTTAAAAACTTTCCGGTGGATTTGAATGTATCCACCAGAGATATATATTATATCAAGAGAATTCTGTGTAGCAATTAGCTCACAGCTGCTTATAAATTTTTAATAACTAAGATTGCAGAGAAATGCTAAGAATATAGCTTACACATTTTTCTCTCTTGGTTGCTTAGTTAGTAGTTCTATTTGCTACTTCTTGGTTTATATAACACCAAGATTACAAAGTAATAAGACAGGATAATAAAACAAAAACTATCAAGTCTAATACTATGCTACTTCATTACTCTATTCCAGCATCTTTGAATATCTTCATATTAGCATAGAAATGGAAATGCTTCTTTGTTCTCTAAAACCCAGTTGAATAGGCTTCCACATTCCATTTACATACACTCGACGCATGTGACTGTGTTGTCACTGTCAACAGATGTTTGAATTCTTTATCCATCGGGTTCATGATCATCCGTCGGGTTGCCTTGTTGATCATCCGTCGAGTGGCATTGTTGTTTATCCATCGGGTAGCTTTCTGGAACTTGACTTCATTTCATTTATGCAGAATTACAAGACATCATCTATGTACAATTAATCAACCTATTATACATATCTAGTTAAAGTCAACATAACTTGAGTACTACTACAGAATCTAAACAATGTGTATGCAGAAATGTGCTACAAACTTATTGTACACAAGCTACTCACTCGATGGATAATAAATCATCATCCGTCGGGACTATATTGAGTCATCTGTCGGGACTACAATCCTTATTCGTCGAGTGCTACATTTTTCACTTAGTAAAATCTACTAAGGTGTTTTATTAATAAAATCATCAAGTTCACAACATATCCACAACAATCTCCCCAAATTTATGTCTACTGGAATTGTAGCCATAAATTAAGAGAAAATCGATGATAACAAAACACCCTAAAAATATAACTTTAAAAGAAAGTAGATAAAACTGTAAAGTTCTTCAAATAACAAAATATACAAAGTTTTGCTCACAGTCATTTTCAAGATACTCCTCTAGCCTGAGCAAATTTATCTAGTTCCTTGAAGGTCTGGATCTCTTTCCAAGCTTTTTGTTGTTTTCTTCTATCTGATTTTGGAGCTGTCTGTGGAATTCCAATTCATCAGATTCTGAGAGATTTAGCTTTTCTTGAATTTTTAAAAGAGTCTCATTGCTAGAGATGCTCAATTGGTCTTCTAATCTAAAGAATCTTCTCACTCCTTTGTCATCCATGAACTCCATCATCCAGTAGGGCCTTAGATGCACTCTTTTCCCTGTGTAGGGAATGATTAGAGTCTTTGGGAGTGCATCTTTAGCTCTAATACTCCCCAGTTCTTCAATCTTCTTTAGAACCAGTCTTCTTGCAGTTATATTGAATCCAAAGTTCTTCTTGAAGGATGAATAAACATTTATCAGCACAACTTGGCTTTCTTGAAGGATCCTGTGAAGTGGCCATTGAATCTCATTTCCTCCCTTGTACTTGAAAACCAACCTTTCAGGTAGATTCCTGTAGGCATCAATTCCTCTCACTTCTTCAAGTTCATCTAGATAGAGATTTAGATCAGAGAATTCCTTGATTTCACATAAGTACATGTAATCTCTCTTGTTGACTTTGGATTGAGCTTTAGTTAGAGATTTGGACTTGAGAGGTGACAACTTCACTTTCTTGACTGCTCTTGACTTTGTTCTTTTTGGCTTGCTAAGGATTGGCAAATTGAAGTCAGGAATTGGTAGACTCTCCCAGTCTATTGGTTCATCCTTAGGCACATTAGGTTCACCATGAATGTTTCTGTAAGGATCCACCACCTGGATGTCTTCAAATACCACAGAGGGTTTTGATGCTTGAGTTGTAGTTAGAGTGGATTCCTTGGAAAACTGATGCTCCAATTCCTTATCAACAAAGTCCAATTTCCTTTTGGTTCTTTTGGCCAATTCCTTGTATCTTGTAGCTTTCTTCTATTGTGGTTCAACTTGCTTCTTTGGATCTTGAGATTCAGTGATTTCAGATGGCTGATAAGTGGCATTTTATACCACTTAGAACGTCTTAAAATAGCTTAAATTGGTGTCTTGAAATCAAGTATTTTGTGTATTTAATGCGTTTTTCTAGTGTTTGTGCATTTCAGGGTATTAGTTGCATTTCGGAGGAGTAATCATCAAGAATAAGCCTGGGCATGTGTTCAGCATTGCGAGAGGAAAGAAAGGGGCAGATTGCAGCGAAGAAACGGAGCAAACTCAGGAATTTTCCAGTAGGGTCCTGAGCGCCCGCTAAGCTATGCTGAGCGGCCGCGCAGCAGAAAACTGAGCGCCCGCTCAGCTATGCTGAGCGGCCGCGCAGGGTCGGGAATTTTGATAAATTATTTTAGACTTCTACTTCTGTTTGGCTTCCAACTTCTATGTAATCTGAGTTTTATGGGACTATTATATAAGTAGATTTAGAGATGTTTTCACAAGGTTGGATCGTTGTATTAAGCAAGGAGCGAAGGAGAAAAGGAAGAAGGCCGTTTTAGCACACCGCAACGAAGAGGAAGCATATTTTCTTGTGATTCTTTATTTCGTTATAACGTGGATGCTAGTTTTCTTTGTTTTGAACCTAATTACTCTTGTGACGTACTCTGCTTTAATATAATTACTTTAGTTATTATTCTCTTGTGTTTGTTTATCATGTTTTCATATGAACCCATAATGACGATAAGTGCTATCATGGGCTAATCGTGATCATGGGATCGTAACGGATTTACTATGGAATTCTTAAGTTAATTGTTTGATACCTTAGTGTGTGATGATTGTATGATATCTAGTATTGGTTGTGCGTATTCGTCTTATGTGTGTCGCGAACATATAAGATAGGGTGTTAATCTCTTGTGAAGCGACAGTGGATCTCGAGGTTTAGAACTTGCCATGCTAGCATAGGATCATGTATGATGCGCATGATTTGTGGGTAACTCTAACCGTTTTATTCGCCCAGTGTAATCAAAAGGAATAATTTGTGCTTAAATCGTTATGTTGTCAATTTCTGTAGACATATAGGGACTCAACATAATTGATGCCTATTCAACTTTTATCTCAATTGTGGATGCTTGGTAGAATGGTATTAGTACAATGAAAGTTGGCTTTTATCAGTTTCGTGTTATTCGATTAATATCATCACTGTTGCATGCTAAGGGTAATAACAATAACTATTGAAGGAATTAGTAATGAAGTTGTGATCTCATGAGTGTTTTAATATTGTTAATTTGAAGTGTTAATTAAGTGATTAATTAAGTAGTTAATTGTAGTTAATATTTAGTTAACAATTCTAAGTGTTAGTGTCTTAACATTGAGAAGTAATCATACATTGGTGAGTGAGTTTAATTGAACAATAATTAGTCTGAGTCTCTGTGGGAACGAACTAGAAAGTATTCTATGTTACTTGCGAACGTGTATACTTGCGTGAATATTAGCGCGTGTTTTCGCCCTAACAAGTTTTTGGCGCCGCTGCCGGGGACTCGGCGTATTTGTTTAGTTTATGTACTTACCATCATTGGTCGTTAGGACTCAGTGATTAGGACGTATTTGTTACTTATTGTTTCTGGTTGTGTTTCAGGTACTTTAGCAGGCATTTATGCAAACTCGTTCTCGTACTCGCAAGAGGACTTTAGATACAGCTGAGGAGACATACGAAGTTCTTGATATTCCGGAGAAGATAGATTTTGAAAATTCGGATTCAGGAAGTGAGCAGAAAGAACCAGTAATCATGGGTGATCGTATTGTTCAGGCCGATCCAGCTCTTATGGACTTTTCTCGGCCTAAAATCGATGACATTCAGTCAAGCATTCTTCATCCGGCTAGTCAAGCTAACACCTTTGAGATCAAGCCGGGCATTATTCAGATGGTGCAGAATTCTGTTTCTTTTGGAGGTGTTGCGACTGATGACCCCAACATGCACATAAGGAATTTTGTCGAGATCTGCAGCACTTTCAAGTATAAAGGCGTGACTGATGAGGCTATCAAGCTGAGGCTTTTCCCATTCTCACTGAGGGACAAAGCTAAGGACTAGTTACATTCTGAGCCAGCTGGGTCCATCACTACTTGGCAAGATCTTGCGCAAAAGTTTCTGGTGAAGTTTTATCCGATGGCAAAGACTGCTGCTATGAGGAGTGCTCTTACTCAATTTGCGCAGCAACCTACAGCATCTATGTGCGAAGCTTGAGAACGCTACAAGGAAATATTGAGAAAGTGTCCACATCATGGAATGCCCGATTGGATGGTGATCACTGGTTTCTATAATGGTTTGGGGGCCCAATCTCGGCCCATGCTCGATGCAGCAGCTGGAGGCGCCTTGTGGGCCAAAAGTTATACTGAGGCTTATAATCTTATTGAGACTATGGCTGTAAATGAGCACCAAAATCCAACTCAGAGGATGATGCCTGGGAAGGTAGCAGGTATTCTGGAAGTCGATGCAGCCACCGCTATTGCAGCGCAGCTCCAAGCACTATCGATGAAGGTTGATTCTCTAGCTACATATGGAGTTAATCAAATAGCTATGGTCTGTGAGCTTTGTGCAGGTTCTCATGCTACGGATTAGTGTTCTCTTGTCAACGAATCTGTTCAGTATGTGAACAATTATCAGCAACAACAGCAGCCTGTGCCAGTTACTTATCATCCTAACAACAGAAATCATCCAAATTTCAGCTGAAGTAATAATCAGAATGCTATTCAGCAAGGTGTGAGTAAACAGTTTACTCTACCTGGATTCCAGCAACCACAGCAGTATGCTCAAAGGCAATCATATCCTCAACAGGGAAGTGCAGATGCACCTACTAGTGCTGATTTTGAGGAACTTAAGCTGTTATGCAAGAGTCAGGCGGTTTCTATCAAGACCTTGGAAAATCAAATCGGTCAAATAGCCAATGCAGTGCTCAATCGTCAACCTGGAACACTTCCTAGTGACACGGAAGTACCAGGAAGAAAGGAAGCTAAAGAGCAAGTCAAGGCTATTACCTTAAGGTCTGGGAAAGTTGCTGATGCTGAAAAGGCAAAAGAAGGAGAAGCTGAAGTTAGAGATGAAGAATTTAAGCAGAAGGAGAAAGCGGCGGAACTAAGGAAGACTACTGTTGAACACACTCCGCCTGAGGGTAATACAGGGGAGAAACAGCTCTATCCTCCACCACCTTTCCCTAAGAGATTGCAGCAACAAAAGCTGGATAAGCAGTTCGGTAAGTTTCTGGAGGTGTTCAAGAAACTTCACATCAATATACCTTTCGCTGAGGCTCTGGAGCAAATGCCTAGTTATGCGAAGTTTATGAAGAGTATTCTTTCAAGGAAGGTGAAACTGGATGACCTTGAGACCGTTGCTCTAACGGAAGAATGCAACGCTGTTCTGCAGCAAAAGTTACCTCCAAAGGTTAAAAATCCAGGTAGCTTCACCATTCCTTGCACCATTGGCAAATTGTCGTTTGACAATTGCCTTTGTGATTTGGGAGCAAGCATCAATCTGATGCCGTTGTCGATCTTTAAAAAGTTGGATTTGCCTGATCCAAAACCCACATACATATCTCTACAATTGGCTGATCGTTCTATTACTTACCCAAGGGGCATAGTGGAGGATGTGCTAGTCAAGGTGGATAAGCTCTTCTTTCCTGCAGACTTTGTTATTCTGGATTTTGAGGAAGATAAGAAGATTCCCATAATCTTGGGAAGACCTTTCTTGGCTACTGGCCGTACCTTGATAGATGTGCAGAAAGGTGAACTTACTATGCGGGTGCAGGATCAGGATGTGACCTTCAATGTATCAAGGCAATGAAATTCCCTACAGAAGATGAGGAGTGCTTAAAAGTGGATGTGATTGATTCTGCGGTTACTTCAGAACTCGATCATATGCTAATGTCTGATGTATTAGAAAAGGCCTTAGTGGGGGATTTTGACAGTGATGATGAAGATGGCAACGAGCAATTACAATATCTGAATGCTTCTCCCTGGAGGCGAAAGCTGGATATGCCGTTTGAATCTCTTGGTACTTCTGACCTCAAGAATGCTGAAGGAAAGCTCAAACTATCAATTGAGGAAGCACCTACCTTGGAGCTCAAGCCATTACCTGAACACTTGAGGTATGCCTTTTTAGGTGATGCATCTACTTTACCTGTTATTATTGCATCTGACCTTTCAGGTAGTGAGGAAGACAAGCTCTTAAGGATTTTGAGAGAATTCAAATCGGCTATTGGATGGACCATAGCAGACATCAAAGGGATCAGCCCTTCATATTGTATGTATAAGATTCTGCTAGAGGAGGGTAGTAAGCCAACTGTTGAGCAGCAGCGCAGACTTAATCCTATCATGAAGGAGGTGGTGAAGAAAGAAATTCTGAAATGGCTGGATGCAGGCATCATTTATCCTATTTCTGATAGTTCTTGGGTGAGCCCCGTACAATGTGTACCTAAGAAATGAGGTATCACTGTGGTAGAAAATGAGAAGAATGAGCTCATCCCCACTCGAACAGTTACAGGATGGAGAGTATGCATGGATTACCGAAAGTTGAACAAAGCCACGAGGAAAGATCACTTCCCTCTTCCATTTATTGATCAGATGCTCGACCGGTTGGCTGGTCATGAGTATTATTGTCTTCTGGATGGCTACTCGGGGTATAATCAGATTTGTATTGCACCAGAGGATCAAGAAAAGACTACCTTCACTTGTCCATTTGGCACGTTTGCTTTTCGCAGAGTTTCGTTTGGTTTATGTGGCGCACCGACCACTTTTCAGAGATGTATGATGGCTATATTCTCTGACATTATTGGAAATAATGTCGAGGTGTTCATGGACGACTTCTCCGTCTTTGGACATTCGTATGATGAATGTTTGAATAATCTTCGTGTCATGCTCAAAAGGTGTGTGGAAACTAATCTAGTGCTTAATTGGGAGAAATGTCATTTTATGGTGCGTGAAGGCATTATTCTTGGGCATAAGGTCTCTAGCAAGGGTCTTGAGGTGGATAAGGCCAAGGTGGGAGTCATTGAAAATCTTCCACCACCTATTTCTGTAAAAGGAATCCGTAGTTTTTTTGGTCATGCGGGTTTTTATCGGCGGTTCATCAAGGACTTTTCAAAGATATCTAAGCCGTTGTGCAACTTGCTTGAGAAAGATGTGCCTTTCAAACTTGATGATGAATGTTTGTCGGCATTCGAGACTCTCAAGAAGAGTTTAATCACGGCACCAGTTATTACAGCACCGGATTGGACAGAGCCGTTTGAGATGATGTGTGATGCGAGTGATTATGCGATAGGTACAGTTCTTGGGCAGCGCAAGAATAATCTCTTTCATGTGGTCTACTATGCTAGTAAGACCTTAAATGGGGCCCAAATAAACTACACCACTACTGAGAATGAGCTCTTGGCTATAGTCTTTGGTTTTGAGAAATTTCGATCTTATCTGCTTGGGACAAAAGTGACAGTATTCACTGATCATGCGGCCATTCGCTATTTGGTTTCCAAGAAGGATTCGAAGCCGAGACTCATTCGTTGGGTGCTCTTACTTCAGGAATTTGAGTTAGAGATCAAGGATCAAAAATGTACTGAGAATCAAGTAGCTGACCATCTCTCTAGATTGGAGAATCCCAAGTCTACTTCACAGGATAAGACATTGATCAACGAATCTTTTCCAGATGAGCAGTTGTTCGCAGTTCAGGAGGAAGAGCCATGGTTTGCAGATATTGTAAACTATCTTGTTAGCAATATAATGCCTCATAATTTGACCTCAGCTCAAAAGAAGAAGTTTCTGCATGAGGTGAAGTGGTATATGTGGGATGAACCATATTTATTTAGACAGGGAGCTGACCAGATCATCAGGAGATGTATCCCGTTCTGTGAGATGGAGAGGATATTACGGGACTGCCACTCCACAGTTTATGGTGGACACTATGGTGGTGAGAAGACGGCAGCTCATATTCTGTAAGCAGGTTTTTTCTGGCCTACTTTGTTTAAGGATGCGCATCAGTTTGTTTTAAGGTGTGATCTTTGCCAAAGAGTGGGAAATTTGACGAGAAAGGATGAGATGTCGTTAAATGTGATGCTTGAATTCGAGGTCTTTGATGTTTGGAGAATCGATTTCATGGGGCCTTTTGTCTCATCCTGCAATAATCAGTACATCTTGTTGGCAGTCGATTATGTCTCAAAATGGGTAGAAGTCAAAGCTTTACCGACAAATGATGCAAAGGCAGTGTTGAATTTTCTTCATAAGCATATTTTCACAAGGTTTGGAACGCCTCGGGTAATCATAAGTGATGAAGGGTCGCATTTCTGCAACCGTAAGTTCACTTCTATGATGCAGCGTTATAATGTGAATCATCAAGTTGCTACTGCCTATCATCCGCAAATAAATGGTCAAGTGAAAGTGTCTAACAGAGAGATCAAGCGCATTCTAGAGAAGGTTGTTTGTCCGTCAAGGAAGGATTGGTCTTTAAAGCTCGATGAAGCTGTTTGGGCCTACAGAACAGCATACAAAACTCCATTTGGTATGTCCCCGTTTCAACTGGTGTATGGTAAGGGATGTCATTTACCTGCGGAGCTTGAGCATAAGGCCTATTGGGCGTTGAAAAAGTTGAACCTGGATTTAGATGCAGCTGGTAAAAAGAGAATGCTTCAGCTTAATGAACTTGATGAATTTCAACTTCAAGCGTACGAGAATAACAAAATGTACAAGAAAAAGGTGAAGAGGTGGCACGATAGGAAGCTACATCCTAAGTTATTCGTGCCGGGGCAACAAGTTCTCTTATTCAACTCTCGTCTCCGACTTTTCCCTGGGAAGTTGAAATCAAGGTGGTCTGGACCTTTTATTGTCAAAACTGTGTTTCCACATGGAGCGGTGGAGTTTTTTGAGAATGATCCGGACCAGGCATTCAAGGTTAATGGTCAGCGTTTGAAGCACTACTATGGGGACACGGCAACCCGAGAAGTAGTTAGTGCCATTTTATTATCAACTTAAGGAAGGTACGCAACGTCAAGCTAATGACGAAAAAGAAGCGCTGCGTGGGAGGCAACCCATGATTTGTTGTTACAGGAACCCGTAGAAGTTAATAACCTATCCAAAACCACCAAAAAATCAGAAAAACCGGGCTCGAAAAAAAAAATTCCAGAGACCCCCTGAGCGCCCGCTCAGCTCTGCTGAGCGACCGCTCAGGGGTCGACTGCCAGAATTTTTTTTCAGTTCATAAAAAATCCAAACAAATCAGAAAACCAAAAAAAAAAAAAATAACAGCCCCATTACCCACGATTTCTTTCCCCATTACCCCATGATTTTATCCCTCAAACCCACTCCTAATCTAATTTTAACCTAATCCATACCCTATATATACATACACTTATCCTATACATCTCCCACACATATTCTACACTTAAACTCTCTCCCAAACACAAAAACACTATTCTCAAGCACTTTTATTCAGATTCAATGGCACCCAAGAGAGCAAGGACTATTGATAGCAGCAGCACAGTCCCTACTGCTGATTCATCGAGGGGTACTGCTGCGAGGCCTCGGTTGAATGACAGAGCTGCGGAGGAGGAGTACACTAGGCTTTTGGGGAAGCCGATTATAAAGGAGAGGGGGTTTTTACCATCGGGGAGGGATGGTGAGTTGCTACCTATGATTGCAGAGAAGGGGTGGATAGCTTTCTGTGAGTCACCTGAAGCAGTACCGATGAGCGTGGTTCATGAGTTCTATGCGAAGGTGAAGGCTGAGAAGAATGGGTTTTCTGTGGTCCGAGGGCTGACGGTTGATTATCACCCAGCGGCGATTCGCCGTGTGATTGGGCAGCGAGAGAGGAAGCCCGATGAGGAGAACTGGAATGAGAAGACTGCTGAGGATTTCGACTTGGATTTGATTTGTACTACTCTCTGTAGGCCGGGCACAGTTTGGACCTTCAAGACAGGAACTAATGAGTATCGTCACTTTCCGGCAATCGCTATGAACAGGTATGCCCGTGCATGGAATGCGTTTATTTGTGCTAATATTCTACCTTCTTCGCATGCACATGAGGTCATAGTTGAGAGAGCACAGTTGTTGTGGGGAATTTTGAATGAAGAGGACTATGTGGACCTTGGTGAGTTCATCTACCAAGGAATTCTGAAGTTTTTGAGGGGAGCTAAGCACATGAACATCCCTTATGCATCCACGGTCACGAAGCTTTGCCGAGCAGTGGGAGTGAACTGGCCGTCTCATGAGCAGTTGCAGTTGTCGGCCACTCCGATTGATTCTGGGACTCTGAATGGGATGCAGGAGTGGACCGGTGGTGAGCCCGAGGAGCATGGGCTGGGTTATCGTCTTCCAGGAGGGCGTCCAGCATGAGGTGCTACTATGGCTAGGCCTAGGCGTGATGAGGCTGGTTCTTCGAGTGCTCAGGAGGGTGCTGGGATGGCTGATGCCCAGTATAGGAGGCTGTCACGGCGGATGGATGCCATGTACGAGACACAGAGCAGGTTTGCTCAGGAGCTCACCCTTGCGTTAGGGACTGCTTTTCGGGGCCTTGGAGCTGACATTCAGTGGCCAGTTTTTGGTGAGGATTCTGTATACCCGCCGCCTGATACTCCACCCACTGAGGGTGATGATGATGATGATGACTCCGAGTAGGTATACCATGTGTTCCTTTCTACTACCTTCACTGGGGACAGTGAAGATTTTAAGTTTGGGGGTGGTAGTTAAGGAATATTTTGTGTGTGTGTCATATAGCTGCATATTCATGATAGTTTAGTTCATATAGTTGCATAATTTTTGCCATATAGTTTTTATTTATTTATTTATAGCTTTATTTGTTTATCATGTCATGTAGCTCATGCATATGCCATGATCCCTTTTGCGATGATTTGCTAACTGATTTGTGATGTTGATGCGAGTGTAGTGATAGCATTAAAGTGATGTTGAGTCATGTAGGTTGATATGCATGCTAGAAACACTTATTTTCACTAAGTCTTAGAGAATGCTTAAGGACTAGATTGTTGTTATGATCTGATTGTTTCGAGGTTAATCTATTTATTATGCTTAGAATTTGATAATAGGTTCTTAGTGATAAAGGCATGAAAAAGAAAAAAAATGGAGTAAAAATGGAATTTGTTGCTAGTTGTGGCTAGGCGTCAACTGGCTAGTAGCCGGCTCGCATGTTATGCGAGTAGTCTAGGGTTGAGCAAGATGGAGCGAAACGCACTTGCTCAGAAATTTTGAAAAAAAAAATTAGAAAAAAAGAAAAAAAAAAGAAGTATGTGTTTATGCATAATTGATCACGAGTGGGCTCTTTGGTATTCGAGTTATTAAGTTCTTAGGGGACTTTGTTCCTAGTGACCTAAGGCTTTTAGAGTCGGGGATCCACTAACCTAACGCTCGCTACATGGATACTATTGTATAAGTCTTTTGTGGACCTCACTCATTACACGGTCAAATAAGCATTGTTGTTGTGAATAAAAAGCATGATTCCATAATGAGCTCCATGATTCTTGTAGTGTTATAAGTTACTTTGTGGCTAGAATTTTTATTCTTTGTATAATCATGTGATTGCCTTGATGATGGTTGAGTCATAATAATTGGTCTAGTTCCGAAGCATATCTGTTAAGCATCTGCACACACCACGTTTCTGGCTGTATGTTAGTTGGCATGATTTGATTGATCTTTAGTCGCCTAACTGTGTTTGTTGAGATGTTGTAAATTGGTTGGTTTGTTTGTAGTAAGGGGGATCGTTGCTTGCGAAGGACTGTTGCCTTCCTTTTGTTGTCCTAGTGGGTTTCTGCCATGACTAATCCCTGGGTGTAGCATGTTTCAGCGACTCCATAATCTCCTTTTATTTCCCCCGCTCCTGTCGGGGTTGGGAACTTGATCTTGAGATGGGAGATTGAAGTTATCGCCTGTATCATGGTTAGAGCTGATCTGCCAATGATTCCGTTGTATGAAGTTTATCACATAAATCTTGATGACATGAGTCACCTGGTTAGGAGCAGTTCCAAAAATGACTGGCAGATATAAATTTCCTTGGATCGGGACTAAGTTATGGCCGAACCCATAGAGTGGGTCCTCCCGGCACTCGTTTGAGTGGACGCTTCCTAACTGCATTCGATCCACTGTGTTCTTGAAGAGAATATTTACTGAGGAACCATTGTCTATGAGCATTCTTCTTACTTCATTATCAAAGATGTCCAAAGTGACAACCAAAGCTGCATTGTGATGAGGGTTGACTCCTTCATAGTCCTTGTTGTTGAAGGATATCACCAGGTCTGGGAGTGACTGGATTGAGAGCACTTCTTCTCCGAAGTCCGGGCTCCGAGGTGGGGAGTGAGAGCCACCCAGGACTATATTGACTACATTATTTCCTCTCTTCTGCGCTTCCCCCTGTTGTTGTTGTCCCGTACTAAGTACTTGTTTATATTCCCCTTCTTCACTTGGTCATCAATCAAGTACTTGAGTGATAAGCAGTTCTCAGTCTTGTGGCCATGGGTCTCATGATAATCACACTGCCTATTGTAAGGCCTGTTCTCCAGAGGAGTTTGTATTGGTTTCGGAGGATAATAGAAAGGCTTGTCTTTTACCTCTTTCAAGATTTCCTCTCGGGTCATGTTGAGAGGAGTCCAGTCCGGCTCCTGCTTCGGCTCCCGGGGTTGCTTCGCGGGTCTTGGATCGTTGTTTGACTCCTACTTAGGACCAAGTCTCTGGAAAACCGGAGTAGTTTGTTTTTCTTGGTTTTGGTTGCTTTGCTTGAACTTCTTATCCTGATGGTATCCCCCTTTCGGTCGGTCATCAGTGTTTTTACTCCTGGACCCCCCATTCCGGGTCATCCTCATTACTTGGAGCACATCTCTTTCCTTTATGAATCTGGAAGCCATGGAGTAAGTTGCTGTCAGGCTTTACGGCTCCTTATTGATTAGCTCCACTATATATCTCTCATTGTGCTCTGGGTTCAAGTTTCTCCTAAAAATGCTCAAAGCTTCCCTCTCATCCAAGTTCGAAACTTTGTTGATTGCTTCCTGGAACCGGCGCATGTATGCAGAGAGGGACTCGTTGTCATGATGCTGGATTGTCTTCAGGTGACACATGTGCATTTCGTGAGTTTTATTTGCCCGAAATCTTCGAAGGAAGGAGGCTTGAAATTCCTTCCAACTATGGATGCTGCGCGAGGGGATCCTGCTGAACCATCTCCGGGCCCCTCCCTTAAGAGTTGAAGTGAAGAACCTTGATTTCGTCAAGCCATTGTAGTAATATATCTGCGCTATCTGCTCAAAGTAGTTCAGGTGCTCCTCCGGGTCTCCTAGACCATCAAAGGAGTCAAAGTTGTAATGCTTCAAGTTTCGCTGTCGGGGAATGACTTCCAAGGAGTGGCTGAAAGGAGTTAATGTTTCTCCAATTTCTTCTCCTGAATCTCTGTCCACCTTTCTCTGCAATTCATAGATCTTATCTTTCAGGTCCTTCTGCCTCTCTTCTTCTTCATCATCAGAGATCAGCTCCGGAGTAGGGTGTCTCCGGGTTCTCTTGCTCTTGGACTTGGTCAGTAGCTTTTCTTCTTCTAGCTGCATTCTCTTTTGGATCTTTAGCTCAAGCTTTGCTTCTTCCTCTTTTCTGATTTGCTCCCGCACCTCTTCCAACTTTCTCTGCTTGGCGGCTTCTGTTTCTTTTTTACTGTCTTGATCTTTTTTGCTTTTCTTCCCCTTGGCTCCAACTCGGTCAAACACAGATCTCTTAGATTGTTGGGAGTCCCCGGATTCCTCCGGTTCCTCCTCGAGTTCGGCTTCTTCCTGGAGCCGGGTTTGCTCCTGCCTGTAGAGCCTGATTGCTTCTGCTAGTTCATCACTTGTAAGGTTGGCCATGTGTTCTTCGGCTACAGGGACATTGGTGTATTTATATTGGTTGAGCTCAATAAGGCTTCTGGCGTCCCTGGTGTTTATAATTCTCTCCACGACGGGAGTGTGCAGTGGTTGCTCCTGGAACGTTTCTCTCTCGGCTCCTGGGTCAAGGGCCTGGGAGTGGTCCGGCTCCTGGACCTGAGTACTAGCAGATGGTCTCCCAGAAGTATGCTTTCTTGTTCTTGCCATTTCTCAACAATACCAACAACAACTAACAACAATATGCTACACAAAGTGTCGATCTAAGGTTGTTTTTAGAAAATTGTAAAAACTACCCAGAATAACAACAAACACCAACAAATAGCTTCTTGGGAGTAGTTTAAACAATCTCCTGGGACTACTCAACAATGTAGTTGAACACAAATGCAATATTCAAACTAGAGCAAAAATGATTAAAACTAACAATAGCCCACACAACCGTGGCTTAAATCAACAAAACAGGGCTCACACAAACGTGGCCTAAAATAACGAGCACACCCAAACGTGGCATAAATAAACAACATTCATACTTATGGAAAAGGTTGGTTGCTTGGGTTCTTACAAGTTGGATAAATGGACTCTTTCAAAAGCTTGCTGATGAAGGTGAATCCAGGGGCACCGATACCCAAGGATGGAGAGCCCTCCTTCTAGCGCCAAATGATAACTCCCGGTGGCGGTGCCACTCCTTCGGTGTCGTGCCTGGATCCTTCGCCGCTGTGGGGTGTAGTTGTGGTGGGGTTCCAACAAAACAACACCGAAAGGGGGGTTTGGGTCCCGCGGCACCTCCGGTGTGAGAGTAAGAACTCGCTTTTGGGGAAGATGAAGATAGATATGAATGAAGGGTTGTTGTGTGCGTATGAGTGTGAGAGAGTGATTAACCCCAAAACATTACCTTCCTGGGCTATAAATAGCCAAAGGATAGGGTTTTGTGGTTGGTACCTTTAAATCGTGGCCCTTGGTTCTGGGAGCGGAGGGCACCTGGCTGGAGTGGATGTTTTACACGTGTCAGTGCGGGACTGGCTGAAGAATGTTCTAAGGATCTTCTGACATGTGCCCTGATTATTCCCATGATTGATGTGTGACAGTTGTCCCATCATGTGCTTGGGCCAGTATCTCACGTGCTGGAATTCATCAAGGTTGGGCTTGCGGGACTGGGCCAGTCAGGACTGGTAGTGTGCAGGACTAGTCCTTTCAGGAGCTGTATGAAGTAAAGAGTCCCGGACTAGTCCTTCCAGGAGCTGTATGGAGTTAAGAGTGTAGGACTAGTCCTTCCAGGAGCTATATAGAGTTAGGAGTCCAGGGTTAGGCCCTGCAAGAGCTATATGTCCTATCAATTTACAATTTAATTTAAGGGACTACATAGGCAACAATTAAAAGTCGCTAACTATTGAGTAGAATATTGCCAAATTGATATAAAATTGAGTGAAAATAAAATATTAATGTATACGATGAATTGGTAAAGTTGACAACTAGTTTGACAACCCTTATTGGAGATGCTCTTACGAGCCCATCCAAGTATTAACAACAAAATACATGTATTTTATTTTTTTCTTTTTTATTTTCTATATAAAACAAAACAAAACAAAAAATATGCATTCCTATCATAATTAAAAAAATGTGACTATGAGAATGGATTTAATGGAGAGTCTATCTTTTAATTTTTGTGTATATTTTTAGAGGTAATGTATTAAAACTAAAAACTTGATTAATAACAGGTTATGTGATTTGGTTTTGTACTATTGTTATAAATTTTATGTTGGGGGACAATCATGCTTAATATGTGTATCATCATTGTTCCCTGATCACATGTTTACAGGTTTATATAAAGTTTGATAATTGTACAAAATACTAATAATATGTGAAATTTAGTAGAGTAATAATAAATAATTTTAACATATTTGAGGATACTATCATACAAATGCACCTATAAATGTTTTAAGGATCTTATAAATGGTATTATTAATAACCCTTATTAATAAGTGGGTACTATTGATTTTGGTTTCACCAATATTTGGTACCACCAACTTTTAATTTCACTTATTATATATATTTCATAATTCTACTTTTGTATGTATTTTAATTCTACTAAACTTTTGATTACATCATTTGTTCATGTTATACTTATACATGTGTTATACTTCTACATGTATCTATTAATTTTGGTTTTATTTTTGTTATCTTATTCGTATGATTATATTAAGTTTAATTTTATTTTTGTTTCCTTATACTTCTATCTATTAGATTTGGTTTTATTTTTATTTCACCCTTTTGACTTGTGTTCTTTATTCCCTTATTCGTTATTCCCTTATTTATTGCCCATTCAATATATTATACATTTTTGGTTTCATCAACTTTTGATTTACCCTTTTTGAATTTCATTATTACTCTAAATGTATAATTTTTATTCATTTTTTACTTCTATATGACTTATAATATTATATGTATTATTTAAATCTTTTTTTAATTACAATTCTTATATTAATTTCAACCCAGTAATCCTATTTCCCATACGACTCAATAGTATATTTTAATAAAATAATAAAAAATTTGAAATCGTATAATAATTATAATCTTTTAATTATAATCATAACAGGAATATCGTACTCAATAATTTGAGTTTGATTTTCTGAACAAAAATTAGAAATTTTGACATGACACTTTTTTTATTATAATTCTTAATAATTATTTAACTAAATTGATTAGAAAGCACGAGTTATCAACTAGTAATTAATAGTTTATATTAGTTGTTTAGTAAAAAAATAAAGTGGCTAATAAATAAGTACACATTCATTGGAATTTTAATTTGATATCTTTTTGCTTTGAAATGAAACAGTCTGTTTCCTCTAATTTTTGTACATATATTTGTAATTAATAGTTTGTAATAGATTTTCAGGAAATTTTGATGGATGCACAACTTGAGTTTTACAAATTAATTTTCCAAATAAGCTTGATTTTTGTGATTTTTGTCACATTATTAGATTTATTTAACAAATCCATAATAACATAGTTTACACTATACATATATATTTTTTTTTAATTCATGCCCCAAAAAAGCAGCATTAACAAATATCAAACCTTTCTTGAAAAAGAATCCAGCAACATAACCCTAAGTTCAGAAGCCTCCATTATCATTATTATCACAATTAAGATCTCACTACTTTTTCCTTGCGGTCTCCTCCATTTTTGTACCCAATAATGGAACCGTAAGTTTTGTTCACGCCAAAGTTTATACTAAGCTTTTACACTTTATCAGATGGCTCCTTGTCCGTTCTAGTCCCTTCTATTCTCTTCATCCTTTTTAAGTGTGATATTTGAGCGGACAAATCCGAATTAAATTTATTTATTTATCGAAGCTTATTTTTATATTAAGATCGTTTAATTTAAGTAAATCAACTGAACCGAGCGAGCAGATCCCAAGTTTTGTACTTTGTCCATTTGTACTCTCAATTACATATATTAAAAAATATTCGAAAATTTGATTGTTTGGGATTATATTTTTAAAAGTTAGGACACAAACAGAAATAATAGGGGCCATCCGAAGTAAGCATTTATTTGTAAAATTTGTGCTTCATGCATAAAAGAAAATATTTTTTAAATAAATTATAGAAAATATTTGAGTGCAAAAATTTATGGAAAAAATAAATTATTTTAAAATTTATTTTTTGTAAAAATTGTTTATTTTTAATATAAATAAACTATAAATTATAGAGTAAGAAAGAAAGAGAGAGATCTCAAAAGTATTATTACTTCTTCTGTGATTGTTCAAGTACAAATGATTAGGAAAAACTTCTATTTATTATAAAGCTTTATCAACTATACTAAGAAAACTTAATAGGTAAGTTTTCTTAGTCAGATTAACAAAATCTTGATTTTCGTGACAAGTTTTCAATATTAAATTAAGTCTTTCTTGATAAATATCGTGAGTCTTCTTTAGTAAGTATCACGAGTCTTCCGTAATAAGATTTGACAATCATTATTATAACACTCCCCCTTGATTGTCAAATATGAGTATCTCAAATATTGACTGCCTCGTTAAAATCTTGCAAGAAAAAACCCGGTGGGATAAAAACCTTGACGAAGGAAAAAAAGTATAGTCCCCCCCCTGAATAAAATATCTCACATATTGACATCTTGATGTTATATGTTCTTTAATCTTCGCATTCCGATGTTATTTCGTAACTTTTCAAATGTTGATGTCGGTAGTGACTTTGTAAGTATATCCGCCAGATAATCACATGATCAAACTTGTTGTACCTCAATATCTCCATTCTCTTATAATTCGTGAGTATAGAAGAATTTTGGTAAGATTCATTTTGTTCGATCTCCCTTGATATATCATTCATTTAACTGTTTAATGCAAGCTGAATTATATCTTCAAACAAAATAGTAGGGCCTTCTGTGATATTTGATAATCCACATGAATGCCGAATATGTTGGATTATGGATCGTAGCCAGACACATTCCCTACTTGCTTCATGGATTGCTAGTAATTCTGTGTGATTTGATAAAGTTGCAGCCATGGTCTGTTTTGTAGATTTCCAAGAGATAGCAGTACCGCAATATGTGAATAAGTAACTTATCTGTGATCGTCCAATATGAGGATCTGACAAGTATTCAGCATCTGCATATCCAACCAGTTGTGATTTCGAATTATTTGGAAAGAATAATCCAAGATCAATTGTCCCGCGAAGATATCTCAATATATGCTTGATTTCATCCCAATGTCTTTTAGTTGGATCTGAAGTGAATCTTGTTAATAGATTCACAACAAAAGCAATATCAGGCCGTGTGTTGTTTGCGAGGTACATAAGAGCCCCAATTGCACTGAGATATGGAACTTCTGGTCCAAGTGGATCTTCATCTTCATTTCTGGGACGAAATGAATCCTTTTCAACTTCAAGTGACCGAACCACCATTGGTGTAGTCAGAGGATGAGATTTGTCCATGTAAAATCGATCAAGAACTTTTTCTGTTTAGGTTGATTGATGAACAATTATTCCTGAAGATAAGTGTTTCACCTATAAACCTAAAAATAACTTTGTCTTTCCAAGATCTTTCATCTCAAACTCATTTTTCAAACAATTAGCAGCATTAGTAATATCTTTAGAAGTACCTACAATATTAAAATCATCCACATATGCAACAATAATAACGAAACCAGTTTGAGATCTTTTAATAAACACATATGGACATATTTCTTCATTAACATACCCATCATTCAATAGGTATTCACTAAGCCTGTTGTACCACATACGACCAGATTATTTCAGTCCATATATTGATCGTTGTGATTTAACTACGTATAAATGACGAGTCTTAGTCTCATCCAATTTTAATCCTTCTGGGATTTTCATATAGATATCACTATCAAGTGATCCATATAGGTAGACCGTCATAACGTCCATCAGACGTGTTTCTAATTTTTCCATACAAGTCATACCTATAAGAAAATGAAAAGTAACTTCATCCATCACAGAAGAGTAATTTTCCTGGTAATCTAATCCAGGAATTTGAAAGAATCCCTGGGCTATGAGCCGGGTTTTTATCTTACAATTTCATTTCTCTCATTTCGTTTTCGAACAAATACCCATATGTTCCCAACGGGGACCACACCAACGGGACCACACCAGCTAGTGTTCGGACTGCAGGTCCAAATACATTCCTCTTGCACAAGGATTGCAATTCTTCCTGGATTGCAATTTTTCATTTTGGCCAATCATCTCTTTATCGACATTCTTTCACACTTTTTGGTTCTGGATCGGGGTTCATAATAATATCACATGCCACTGAAAAAGCATATACATCATCAATTTCAATACTCCCATGATCCAATAATTATCCGTTATGTACGTAACTCAATGAGATCTTATAACTTCCAGGTACCTTTGTTTTTACGAAAGCATGTACCACTTCAGGAGCAATATCCTCTTCTAGAGGCAATACCACTTCTGGTGGTTTTATCACTGTTATTTCAGGGGTTTTAACATCTTCATAAGGGGATACCACTTCTGGGGTATTGTCTAAAACACTTGCCACTTCAGAGGCATGTCCAATCATTTTCCGTTTTTGTGGTACAACATCTTTTGCACCAACTGGTCTACCGCGCTTCTAGCGTGATTTTAAATTACTAGTCAATTCTTCGGGAACTAATTTATGAATAGGTATTTCAACCCTTGTTGGGGCATTAATGGCAGGTATATGTGATTTAACAATATGTTTAGTATCACTAAAAGCATCTGGCATTTGTTTAGCAATATTTTGCATATGAATAATTCTTTGAACTTCAGATTCGCATTGATTAGTTCGCGGATCTAAAGCATTTAATCCTGATATATTCCATGTCAAGTCTGGGTTTATCTTATGTAATAATTTATCTCTCCCTAATGTCGGAAATATTGACTCATCAAAATGACAATCAGCATAGCGAGCAGTAAAAACATTCCCAGTTAGCGGTTCAAGATATCTTATAATAGATGGTGAATCAAAACCAACAGATATACCCATCCTCCTTTGCGGTCCCATCTTTGACCTTTGAGGTGGGGCAATGGGAACATATACGACATAACTAAAAATCCTAAAATGAGAGACATCAGGAATTTGACTAAGTGCTAGTTGATGGGGAGATTGTTTATGATAGGAGGATGGCCTAATTCTTATTAGTTTCGCAGAATGTAATATAGCACGACCCCAAACAGATGTAGGTAAGTTGGCTCTAAGAAGTAAGGGACGAGCGATAAGTTGAAGTCTTTTAATCAAAGATTATGCCAAACCATTTTGGGTATGTACGTACGCTACTAGATGTTCGACTGAGATTCCTATCGTCATACAATAATCATTGAAAGTTGAGGATATAAATTCAACAGCATTATCTAAATGAATTGATTTAATAGGATGGTCAGGGAATTGGGCACATAACTTTATTATTTGGGCAAGCAGTTTAGCAAAGGCTAAGTTTCGGGTAGAAAGTAGACATACATGAGACCATCTGGTTGATGCATCAATTAAAACCATGAAATATCTAAATGGGCCTGAAGATGGATGAATGGGACCATAAATGTCACCTTGAATTCGTTATAAGAACTTGGGGGATTCAGTTTGAAGTTTAACAGGAGATGGTGATAAGTGGCATTTTATACCACTTAAAGTGTCTCATAACGGCTTGAATTGGTGTCTTGAACTCAAGTATTTTGTGTATTTGACGCGTTTTCTAATATTTTTGCATTTTAGGGTATAACTTGCTTAGATAGGTGGTTTTCATCAAATAAAGCTTAAGGAAGTGCTTGGAATCAGTCTAGGGGTGATGAGCGAAAAAATTAGCAAAAACGGAAGCAAAATAAAGTATTTTCCAGAAGGGTAGCACGCGACCGCGCGCCAGGAGCAGGCGACCGCGTGCCAACAAGCGGCCGCGTGGAGGCAGCAGGCGACCGCGTGCGTGCGAAATTTCAGAATCTGGATTTTATTAATTCAAGTACAATTGGGCTTCTGTTGGCGCTGGTTCTCTTGGGCTATTATATAAACCTTATGGAAATACATTTTCTTTATCAAGAGCAAGGACAAGAAGATTGAGAAGACCGTTTTATCTCGCAACAATGAAGAAGAGGAAGCATACGTTTATCTTGTGATTCTTTTAATTCGTTGTAACAGTGGATGCTAGTTTTCTTTATGCTTTGAACCTTCATACTCTTGTGACGTACTTCATTATTTATTAAGTATTTTTATTAGCCTTATATCGTTGTGTTATTATCATGCTTTCATATGAATGAGTCCTATTATGGGCTAATCGTGATCATGGGATCCTAGCGGATTTACAATGGAATTCTTTAGTTAATTGTTTAATACCTTGGTATATGGTGATTGTATGATATCTAGTATAGGTTGTGCTTATTTGTCTTATATGCGTCGCGAACATGTAAGATAGCATGTTAATCTCTTATGAAACGACAGTGAATCTTGAGATTTAGAACTTGCCATGCTAGCATAGGTTCATGTATTGTATGCATGATTAGTGAGTAACTCTTACCGTTTTACTTGTCCTGTGTAATCATCATGAATAACTTGCGCTTAAATCGTTATGTTGTCAAATTCTGTAGACATATAGGGTCTCAACATAATTGATGCCTATTCAACTTCTATCTTAATTGTGGATGCTTGGTAGAATGGTATTCGTACAACGAAAGTTAGCGTTTATCAGTTTCGTGTTGTTCGATTAATATCATCACCATTACATGCTAAGGTTAATAACAATAATTATTGAATGAAGTAGTAATGAAGTTAGGATCTCATGTGTGATTAATATTGTTAATTCAAGTGTTTAATTCTCGTAGTAATTATTAGTTTACCAACCTTAATTGTTATTGTCTTGGCATTGAAAAATAATCATACATTGGTGATTAAGTGTTAATTAAATATAATTAATCAGAGTCTCTGTGAGAACGAACTAGAAATCATTCTATATTACTTGCAAACGCGTATACTTGCGTGAATTATTTAGCGCATGCTTTGTGCCTAACAAGTTTTTGGCGCCGCTGCCGGGGACTTGGTGTTAATTTGTTTAGTTTATGTACTTGCCATCAGTGGTCATTAGGATTTATTGATTAAGACTTGTTACTTACTGCTTCCGGTTGTGTTTCAGGTACTCTAGCGAGCATTTATGCAAACATGTTCTCGCACTCGCAAGAGAAATCTGGATAAAGCTGAAGAGACAGATAAAGCTCTTGACTTTACGGAGAAGATAGTTTTTGAAGATTCGGATAAAGAGAGTGAAAAGAAAGAACCTGAAACAATGGGTGATCGTCTAGCTCAAGCTGATCAAGCTCGTATGGATTTTTCTCGGCCTAAAATTGATGACATTCAATCAAGCATCATTCATCCGGCTATTCAGGCCAATACTTTTGAAATCAAGCCGGGCACTATTCAGATGGTGCAAAATTATGTTTCTTTCGCAAACAAGGTAAAGTCACCTAGGAAAAATAGGAATGGAAAGGATGGTGTGAATAAAAGCAATGATTATAAGCCTGTTCCTAAAGCTTCTAGGAAAACATGTCATAACTGTGGAAGTTCTAACCATCTGACTTCTTTTTGCAGGAAGAATAAGAACATAAACTCCTTACCTTTAAAGTCAGGATTTAAGAGTCAGTCTACTAAGGTATTGAGCTGCGGTGTAGGATCAGAGGGGCTGCGACTGAAGATCCCAATATGCATATCAGGAATTTTGTCGAGATCTGTAGTACTTTCAAATATATTGGTGTCACTGATGAGGCTATCAAGCTGAGGCTTTTCTCATTCTCTCTAAGGGACAAAACTAAGGACTGGTTACATTCTTTACCAGCTGGATCCATCACTACTTGGGAAGATCTTGTGCAAAAGTTTCTGGTGAAGTTCTATCCAATGGCCAAAACTGCGGCTATGAGGAGTGCTCTTACTCAGTTTGCGCAGCAACCAGGAGAATCTATGTGCGAAGCTTGGGAGTGCTACAAAGAGATGTTGAGAAAGTGTCCACATCATGGGATGCCTGACTGGATGGTGATCACTGGTTTCTACAATGGTTTGGGGGTCCAATCTCGACCCATGCTCGATGTAGCTTCTGGAGGCGCCTTGTGGGCCAAAAGCTATACTGAGGCCTATAATCTCATTGAAACTATGGCTGTAAATGAGTATCAAAACCCAACTCAAAAGATGATGCTTGGGAAAGTAGCAGGTATTCTGGAAGTTAATGCAGCTACAACTATTGCAGCACAGCTCACAATGTTGACTATGAAGGTCGATTCTTTAACCAACTATGGCGTAAATCAATTATCTAGTGTATGTGAGCTTTGTGCAGGCTCTTATGCTACGGATCAATATTCTCTTGTTAATGAATCTGTTCAGTATGTGAACAATTTCCAGAAACCGCAGCAGCCTGTGTCCACTACTTATCATCCTAATAACAGAAATCATCCCAATTTCAGCTGGAGCAATAATCAGAATGCTGTTCAGAAGTCATATCAGTAAGCTGTAAATAAACAGTTTAATCCACCTGGATTCCAGCAACCTCAGCAATTTTCTCAAAGGCAACCATATCCTCAACAAGGAGGTGCTACTCCACCTTCTAGTGCTGATTTCGAGGAGTTAAAGCTGTTGTGCAGAAGTCAGGCTGTTTCTATCAAGACCTTGGAAAATCAAATTGGACAAATAGCCAATGCCTTGCTCAATCGTCAACCTGGCACACTTCCCAGCGATACTAAAGTGCCAGGAAGGAAGGAAGCTAAAGAGCAAGTCAAAGCTGTCACCTTAAGGTCTGGAAAAGTTATTAATTGTAACACTCCCAAATCCGGGGTCAGGGATCCGGGTTGTCACGAGATCCATTTCCCTTAATAACAGTTAATTTTAATAACAACCAACTACTGCGTACTGTGACCCCACAATATACACACACACCATAAGTTATATTTTCAGAGATGAGTACCAAAAATAACACAAGTCATTTTATTCCATAATTATAAATCATTTCACCTTAAAAAGGGTTTCTGAATAATTTACATATTCTTTGCCATTATTACAATTCATAAATAAACATAAGTCTGGTACATCAAAATTTGAAAGCCTAGCCTATTGGTAGATCCTACCTCAGCTACACGGCGTCAACGCCTACAGGAAACTGCGGAACGTTTCCTATCTGCTCGCGAATTGGGAGCTTGATCCTGTTCATCTTGTCTATCTGTTATTGTGTGATGAAAGAAGAAAGCAAGGGTGAGCAACAAGCCCACCAAAATAATATGTAGAATAATTAACAATATATGAGCATTCTCATAGTACTCGTGAAAGTCTTGGTCAAAAGAAATGAACCAAGTTTGATCTCTTATGCGACCAAGTCGCAAAATATTCAGTATATATACATATATACTTTTCACAATCTCTGAAATCCTCTGACCTGTATAATATACACAGAGTTCCAGTTTATAACTGTATAAAAATATCGTTGCAAGGTGATCTCATATATCTAACCTTGTCTCAACGTTTTTCTGAAAATCTTTGTCATGCATAAGATAATCAATAACCAGATATAAGTTGAAAAGATGAAGTTACAAGATACCCCAATATACTTATATCTTTCCCAAATACTACTTGAACTACCACCGTTCAAGTTATAATCAGTTTCAAAAGTTCATCACATAAATGAGACTACATGATAGGACTTGAATAGATTCAATTCTTGAAATATCATTATAAATAATGAAGTTACGAGATACTTCATTAAGTCCCGATATATATATATACACCTATATATATACATTTCATACACTCCTTGAAAACCTCTGTTATGAAAATTATAAACAGAGTTGTAATATTCAATGAATTTGGAAAGGAGAAAACCTTGGCATAAACCTGATATCTTGCTGATCAGGCAAAGATACCAATAAGTAACCTTTTCTACTAGTATATGGACGAATTCCCCACTGGTCATCACCCTGGTCGTAATAGGACCTTGCTGGACTGCCACTCAGCCACTTCTGCATTTGATGGACTCCCACTGAGCCACTTACACTTTCATGGACGCCCACTGAGCCCATGTTGCTTATGCCGACTCAATAGATGGACTTACTTCCCGAACGTTGGGTAAGTAATCAATTCATTTATCAAAACAGCAACCTCATTGTGAATATAAAATACACCACAGAGCCGGATCCCTTAGATTTTTGTGCGAATATTCAAGTCCCCTTCGAAAGGAAGATCTTAAATATGAAAACGAGTTTTGGGATCCGCTCTAACTTTTAAAAATCATTTTGAAGACTCGAAAACATTTTTAAAAATGTTTGGAGTAATGCTGATTTAATAAAATAAATCAGTCCCAATATATTAGATAATATCTGAATATTATTATTTAAATAATATTCTCATAAGGGATAATCTTTGTAAAAATAATTTGAAGTACAAGTTTTGAAACTTATACTTGAAATGAATAATAAATAACCAAAGATATACTTATACGAAAGTACGATCTTTATTTGAATAATCGAAAATAAGTTTGATTATCAAAACATCATTCTTTAATAAAATAAAGAATATTATTTAGTAAATAATTGGAGTCATAAGTCCTCGAATGAATATTCAGAATAATATTCATTAAATAAAATAAAGCTATCGAATAAACCTTATTCGATTAATAGTTTTGAAAACTATATTAATATATATATATAAATATATATATATATAATATACTCGGGAACATCGACTCCCGGTTTTAGAAAATGTTCACCTTTGGTCCCCCTATACTAAGGGTATACGCAACTACTGCTTATCTCTAGCATAGGTATTATGCAGTTTATAAGCATTTGAATCAACAATTAGATATCAAGATTACAAAAACAGGCATGCATATATACCATATCAATATGCTCTAATATATCGCAAGATTTGCTAATAACAATCATGCATTTATCACAAGATAATGCATATACATTTATACATCACAACAACAGTATAACGGGTAGAAAACTTGCCTGAGTGTTCCCGGATAGACTTAAGCTTAGAGTGGGTCTGATAACCTATGAACAACAACATAAGTCGGAATTAAACCCCGGTCGCTTAAGAAACTAGACTTTAACCAATTAGAGCCCTAACGTTCGCTTTCGTGCTTAACGATTCACTTAAGTCGCTCGAGTACCCTCGGATCCACCATTTTTAATAAATTAACCATTAAGATTTTTAAGGCAATTCTTTCGCGAGTAACTTACCAACTGCCTAATCCACTTAACATAATTGTTTCATACCCCAATTAGTCATTTAATGTCCTTAACCAAGGTTTCAAACTAAGGCGAGGGGTAATGGTTCGTTCGCGAAACGCCGTTACTTAAAACGGTCGTTTCTCCTAAATCGTACATCGGATTCAAGCAAACCACATATCAAAACGAAGCTTGAAACATGAACTATCTAATCATGGCAATGGTCAAAACCTAACAGTGAGTTCACGGGTCCTGATGTTAAGAACAAAAGCAGTTTAAGGTAAATCGGGCATTACGACGGCTATATTTACGTGATTACCAAATTTGTACAACTCCAAATCAATCCACAATCAACCACAAATTAACCCATAACCACCAATACAACCAAACTCCGTCCATACTTCATTACAACAGTCCCAACATCTCAAAAGTTTCCAATTTATACTACCCCTAAACATGAACTAAAGCTATACTTAAGTTCATTAACTAATTACCAAGATTTACCATTCCAAAAACATCACAAAACCAACCAATCTCTAAATACACAACACCCATGCCTCTCATGAACCATAAAAAACAAAACCAAACTTAATACTCAAAGTAAAGTTAGGGTTTGGAGGGGTTATACCTTCCTTGGAGTGATTAGAGTAGCTAGGAAGCTTTAAGAAGCCTTGAGATAGCTTAGGAATGCTTGGATCTTAAAGGAAATCAAAGAAAATAAAGTTAGTAATCTTGAAAACACTATTCATCATCTTCTTCCTTGTTTATTGGAAGAGATTCATAAAGAAATAGAAGCTTAAACTCCTAGGATATGCTTATCTAATCATAAGGAACCTTGGATAATTACCTTGCAATTTAACAAAGCTAGAATCTTGATTTTTGGAAATTTCTTCCTTGAAAACATGAAAAAGACGAGAGCTCTTGCTTGGAAATGAAAAGTCAAGTTTGTGTTTATGATTTGCTTGGCTTGGTTGATGTTGTTTTGTTAATTGGATTATTACCATGGTAAATTTTGTGTGGTTCACAATCAACCAACAACACACTTCTCTTTTGGTCATGCTTAGGTCATCATGCTATGTCATCCTCCCACACTTGTCCTCTTCTTGTTGGTGAGATGACATCACTCCCCACTAACCCTTTTATTAACTCCTAATCACTTGACTAATGACCGTTGATCTGTTATACGGTTCGCTTAACTTTCGTTCTCGTTTATCGTTTGAGGGATCATACCCGGGATCTTATTACTTGGGTTCCCCTAAACCTTTCTCAATACATTATATTCCTTTTATGATCCTCTCTTATAATCCTTGAATTTAAATCCCTTTAGTCATGTTACCTTACACTCAATTTTTTCGGTATCTGGTGGATTTTCGGGAAAAATCAAAGTGTTCGGATTTGGATTCTGACGATCTTTACATACACTTATATACCACATAGAGTACTAATAATATCTCAGAAGATCAATAAAAGAACCCCTACATAGTGTAGTATGAAAAGTTTTCTTATTCAGCATAATCAGCAAAATCGCTATTCATAAGGGTTTCAAAAAAATATCCAGAAATTGGGGTTATTACAGTCTCCCCTCCTTAAAAGGATACCGTCCCGGAATCAGATAGAAAATGAATAGGGATACTCTCTTAGCATTGCACTTTCTAACTCTCAAGTAAATTTTCCCACATTGTGGCCCTACCACCAAAACGCTGCCTAGTTTGATAACCCTTCTCCTAAGCACTTGTTCCTTTTCAATCTATAACCCTTCCTGGTTGCTCCATATAGGTTACGTCTGGTTGCATGTCTATGCGCTCATATGCCCTATTTGTCTGGCATCCGAATTACACTTCCTTAACAGTGATACGTGGAACACGTTATGAACTTGCTACATGTTCGGGGGTAGGGCTAGCTCATATGCTAATTTCCCAATACGTCTTAATATATCCAAGGGTTCAACAATTCGTGGGCTTAGCTTTCCTTTCTTTCCGAACCTCATCCATCCTTTCCAAGGTAATACCTATAACAGCACTAGTCCCCCACTTCCTATTCTTTGTCCTTTCGTGTCAAATCAACATACTTTTTATATCCATCTTGGGCTACTACCAGCCGCCCTCTGATTAGATCTATTATATCCTTGGTCCTTTGGACCACTACTGGTCTGAGCATCTTGCGCTCTGTAACATCATCCTATCGTAAGGGAGATCGACATTGACTTCCCTCAAGGATCTCATAAGGTGATATCTCAATACTGACATATGATCTATTGTCGTAAGAAAACTCAATCCGTGTTAAGTGACCATTTCAAATTCTTTCAAGTCTATTGCACAGACTTTCATCATAGCTTCTAGCATTATAGCTTTTGCTTCTAAATACCCATTCTTTTCCAGTTCGTAGTCATTACTATCTTCCGTACATAATACTAGACTGGTTACACTTTTGCTCGTGAGCATTCTATAACCTTTTAATAATTGCGTCAACCTTAGTATCACGAACGCGTTAGATTCGGAATACCACCGCACTGATACTACTCCTTTCTAGCTGCTTCTATCTTTGAAAGCTTGATCCATCGTATAGAAGTAAAAGAATTTATTGAGAGATCACTATGATCATGAACACTTGCTATATCGCATAGTTAGTACAGAAGGTGGCCAACCTTTAGTACTTGACAAGCAATTAAACAACATGTGATATCCTACTAGGCTTCTATCACACAGATAGATAGTCATTCGGCAATACCTCCCCTTCTGGAAGGGTTGTTCTTCTCAGCTGACATGAAATGAAAAGAAGAGAAAAGAACGAATTGAAGAGAATTGTATATGAAAAAAAATACTGCCACAAATATCTGGCTTGGAATCTACCTCTGAACTGTAGAGGTTTATCATAGGAGAACAAAACATATGTATCTATATCAATATCCAGTATTATCGCATCGTATTTCACATGCTTAAATATTTTTGCTATTCCGTCCATCATTCTATGGACCCATGATCTTCCTCGAGCTTATACACAATCACCTTTGAAACTCCCTTGACATCGAAAATCGAATCTAGGATCTCATTCTAGACATCATCGTTACTATAATTATATGCTTGCATCGCAACCTTCCTCGTATAGTCATACGACCCTCTATTGATAAGGAGGAATAAATATTCAATAGGTAAATAATCTACTTAATTAGTCTATTCAATGATAACTTATACATCACCACGACCCGATTAGTGGTACTCAATCTCAACATTCATTACAATACAACTCTCACAGTTGTCATTGTCTCATTATTCATAGACTCGTTGGAGCATTACTATGGTCCACCACTGACCTACTGTAGTCATTCGCTTTCCATGAAGTCTTAATAGCTAACCATATGGAGTCCATACATATCGTATCGAATTCTTCTAAGGAGGTAACATGATCACCGTTCATGATTTATGAAGAACACTCCTGATCCTGACGTACATTCATGACATGAAGCAGATAAAATGCAGAAGAGTTTTAATGAAAGCAACAATAGTAGGTTAATACCATTCTAAATCATATGTCTATATTAGGAGACATGAAGCTCAAAGGTTCATTTAGTCCTTTTTGAAACATGGTCCTGGCTTATTCTCAAGATAGTTCCTTCTAAGATAAATAGCCCGCTCATGGCGATTACACGAATTAAACCTTTACCAAACTACTATTACGGTTGGGTATTGCACAGTCATCAGAAGGAATGTCAATCTTCCAAACCATAATACAACCTTCACGGCTTCAACCATTATCACTGCATTCCTCTGGCACGAGCGCCTATAATTGCTCTCTTGCACTTAGAGTGTCGGCCACCTCATTGGCCTTTCCTGATAGTAATAGTTCCTTATAATCAATGTCTTTTAACCACCTTCAACTAAATTTTTTACCTCATTTCAATCACTGCTTATGTGAAAATGCTTTTCTTAAGTCCTGGTGAGAAAGAAAAAAAAATCACCATTTTTCCATAAGTCATTGCCTTAGTCTTTAGATGTGAACATTGTCACGGCTGACTCTCGATCATACTTAGGACGACTCTTATCATGGGTCCTTCTTGTTTTCACCAATCTTGACCCTCAATGGGTCGATCTATACTTTCTTATGGTTCAACACGTGCCCCACCTGGAATTATTATAATTACGTCATATTTTCCTTTATCAAAATTTCTATTCTTGAGAACTTTGAATATTACCTTTTTCCTTGTAAAACCTTTAAGGTTATCCTTGAATCGCTCCTCCTGTATTCCGTAGATACAGGGCATATCAAAATACCATTTACTAATACTAGAACCATTGTCTATGTACTTCTAAAAATTTTATCTACTGATCTTTAAAGGTTGTTGTTACCATAATCCTTTTTAATTTATACTGCCAAAACTCATGATGTCCCTATTAAGGGCGAAATGCCAACCTTTATGCATTCCCCTAGGATTCATCTCAAGTTATCGAGGTTTTATCCTTAATTCCACCTTTAAAAAGGTACATGCATCCTTCCATGGATAAATCAAGTCATATTTCCTTGATAGATTATCTTATTCATCATTCCCACCTCGATAGTCTATAACTAATTTTATAATAGCATCTTTATTCAAATTGAGGTCAATCCATATGGCCTCCAAAAGATAACAATGGTTATCCGCTTTTCTCTCCTGATTTGGTAATGATAACATGGATGTTCTGGAAGATATTGGTCATGTTCAACGTGAAAATCTTCTTAATAAATCCTCATGTACTTTAGTTGTTTATCTCAACAGTCATCTCAATATTAGGATATCTTTCATACCTGACGTCTCCCTTTCTGGGTATCATGCCACCGGTCTTACACTTCACATTCTTGAAGGTCACTTCCTTCATCCAATTCTCCTAATTTCTTACTTTCTTATCTCCTCAGTCTATCCGCGTCTCATTATTTATCCTTCGAACTATCTTAAGGTTTCCTCGAATCCTCCCAACTTAAAGGGGATAAAATATATGTATCTCTTATGCCTTCAACTGTCAACTTTAACTCATGGTGAATCACCCTCATCCTGACGATCATATACTTTTCTATTTCTATTACTATGAGTCTTTAGGGTTTCCCCATACCCAACTCCCTTATCATTCCTCAAACTCTATTGCCTTTATATCCCTTTATACTCCTTCCCTTTTTAGTCTTTTATTTTCATTTCTATTACAACCATTACATGAACCAACACAATATAAGCATTGATTTCAAACATCACGTTGTTCTGGGATTCTTGTCATCAGAATGAATCTTGACAACTTTTACAACTTAGCTTCATAATTTATCACACTCATCCGCCTTTGTTCTGGCTCTAAAGCTTTTACACTATCTCCATAACCTTGGGAATTACTTTCCCGAAAACAATTGACTGAATTTTAATCAGTTTATTCTAACCTCTGGCTCCGTGCCTTTCTTGGTCTTTCACCAGCGGGTGGCCTCTCTCTTAGGAGGGTAAGTGACAAAAATAATCTTTTGTGCTTCGTCAATCATTTAGAATCTCAAATGATTCCTATATTTCCTTTAGCCAGGCTCTTGCCTCGACTGGGTCAACATGTTCCTTGGAACTCTGAGAGCTTAGCGACTTAAAGGTCATGAAAGGATTTCCTACCGTATTGTTTCCTCAAGGTGGTGGTTGGGATAATAGTCTAAGTTCTTTTTAGACTGGTCCATGAATTGCCGTATAGGAGTACCGTCTCGAGTCTCCTTTCCTTACTCGACTTTCTGTTTCCTTAGTATGAAATGTTTCATCCTTCTCCCATACTTGGGGTTATCTTATACGTTAAAATCCTTGTTTTCCTATTCATTATGTTATGGGCTCCTTCTTTCTTAATGGCAACCTCCCTGACTATCACATTCGGGGTTTGCCCTAAATCTTATTCCTCGAGCTATGGATTTCATCTAAGATCCAATCCTTAAGCTCTTAAACGTTTAGAACCCAAATTCTGTAGGAATGCCTCATTATTCCCTTATCATCTTTCTTGGTATTAATCTCTTCTCCAGTCATTGACTCTCTGCCTTCATTCATCACTTTTTCTTGGCACAATATGATCTATTTCGATAATTCGGGCTGTATTGCAATCTCAAACAGCGTTTCGGTACCGGCTCCGGTTACGTTCACTTCTATTTCCATTTTCTCAAAATCTCTTATCAACTCTCTTAGAGACAATATCATCTTGAGTTTCTCCTTTCTACTAAGGGCATTAGCCACCATTTTGGCTTTCCCTGGATGATAAAGAATCTCATAATCGTAATCCTTGATTAGCTCTAACCACCTCATTTGGCGCATGTTGAGCTCTTTCTACGTGAAAATGTACTAGAGCACTTATGGCTTGTGTAAATCTCGCACTTCTCTCCATACAAGTAGTGCCTCCAATCTTTAGGGAAAAACTATTGCCACGAGCCTAAGCTCATGGGTGGGGATATCGAATTTTATATTCCCTTAATTGTCTTGACGCGTATGCGATTACCTTGTTGTGCTGTATAAGAAGCACCCTAATTCCTTATGCGAAGCGTCACTACACTTCACAAAATCTCATTTTCCATCTGGCAACGCCAATATAGGGGTCGTCACCAACCTTTACTTCAGTTCTTAAAAGCTTTTCTCACATTTCTCTGTCCATTCAAACTTCTCAGTCTTACGAGTAAGCCGCGTTAAAGGGCTACTATCTTTACAAACTCGAACGAACCTCCGGTAGTGACCGACCAATCCTACATCTGGTAGTTCCCCTAACCATGGTCATCAATTCCTCACCGGTCCTTTATTTATTCATGTTAGGATCCTCCTCAGCAACAATCCCTTCTAGGACAACATCCTCAACCGCTACATCCTCAATATGAATATCATCCGGTCCTGCGTTAGGACGCTCTATCGGATCCACAATCCGATCTCCAATTAGTAATAAAACATCATCGCGTTGTTGCTACTCAACCTTAAGGTTCGGAGTCCCGCTACCATACACGATAACGAACTACGCCTCTATCACGATATTTATAAGGGTTCCCATAAGGGTTTTAACTGTCAGTACTACGTTAGGTAGCCCGACTATGAACTTGGCAAGAGTTCTTATTATCTTAGTGAACTTATTATCTTAACGTCATATCATCTCTGAGGTTTATAACGCTTAGCTCTGATACCATTTCTGTAACACTCCCAAATCCGGGGTCAGGGATCCGGGTTGTCACGAGATCCATTTCCCTTAATAACACTTAATTTTAATAACAACCAACTACTGCGTACTGTGACCCCACAATATACACACACACCACAAGTAATAGTCTCAGATATGAGTACCAAAAATAACACAAGTCATTTTATTCCACAATTATAAACCATTTCACCTTAAAAAGGGTTTCTGAATAATTTATATATTCTTTGCCATTATTACAATTCATAAATATACATAAGTCTGGTACATCGAAATTTGAAAGCCTAGCCTATTGGTAGATCCTACCTCAGCTACACGGCATCAACGCCTACAGGAAACTGCGGAACGTTTCCTATCTACTCGCGAATTGGGAGCTTGATCATGTTCATCTTATCTATCTGTTGTTGTGTGATGAAAGAAGAAAGCAAGGGTGAGCAACAAGCCCACCAAAATAATATGTAGAATAATTAACAATATATGAGCATTCTCATAGTACTCATGAAAGTCTTGGTCAAAAGAAATGAACCAAGTTTGATCTCTTATGCGACCAAGTCGCAAAATATTCAGTATATATACATATATACTTTTCACAATCTCTGAAATCCTTTGACCTGTATAATATACACAGATTTCCAGTTTATAACTGTATAAAAATATCGTTGCAAGGTGATCTCATATATCTAACCTTGTCTCAACATTTTTCTGAAAATATTTGCCATGCATAAGATAATCAATAACCAGATATAAATTGAAAAGATGAAGTTACAAGATACCCTAATATACTTATATCTTTCCCAAATACTACTTGAACTACCACCGTTCAAGTTATAATCAGTTTCAAAAGTTCATCACATAGATGAGACTACAAGATAAGACTTGAATAGATTCAGTCCTTGAAATATCATTATAAATAATGAAGTTACGAGATACTTCATTAAGTCCTGATATATATATATACACCTATATATATACATTTCATACACTCCTTGAAAACCGCTATTATGAAAATTATAAACAGAGTTGTAATATCCAATGAATTTGGAAAGGAGAAAGATACCAATAAGTAACATTTTCTACTAGTAGATGGACGAATTCCCCAATGGTCATCACCCTGGCCGTAATAGGACCTTATGCTGGACTGCCACTCAGCCACTTACGCATTTGATGGACTCCCACTGAGCCACTTACAATTTCATGGACGCCCACTGAGCCCATGTTACTTATGCCGACTCAATAGATGGACTTACTTCCCGAACGTTGGGTAAGTAATCAATTCATTTATCAAAACAGCAACCTCGTTGCGAATATAAAATACACCACAGAGCCGGATCCCTTAGATTTTTGAGCGAATATTCAAGTCCCCTTCGAAAGGAAGATCTTAAATCTAAAAACGAGTTTTGGGATCCGCTCTAACTTTTAAAAATCATTTTGAAGACTCGAAAATATTTTTAAGAATGTTTGGAGTAATGCTGATTTAATAAAATAAATCAGTCCCAATATATAAGATAATATCTGAATATTATTATTTAAATAATATTCTCATAAGGGATAATCTTTATAAAAATAATTTGAAGTACAAGTTTTTAAACTTATACTTGAAATGAATAATAAATAACCAAAGATATACTTATACGAAAGTACGATCTTTATTTGAATAATCGAAAATAAGTTTGATTATCAAAATATCATTCTTTAATAAAATAAAGAATATAATTTAGTAAATAATCGGAGTCATAAGTCCTCGAATGAATATTCAGAATAATGTTCATTAAATAAAATAAAGCTATCGAATAAACCTTATTCGATTAATAGTTTTGAAAACTATATCAATATATATATATATAAATATATATATATATATAATATACTCGGGAACATCGACTCTCGGTTTTAGAAAATGTTCACCTTTGGGCCCTCTATACTAAGGGTATACGCAACTACTGCTTATCTCTAGCATATGTATTATGCAGTTTATAAGCATTTGAATCAACAATTAGATATCAAGATTACAAAAACAGGCATGCATATATACCATATCAACATGCTCCAATATATCGCAAGATTTGCTAATAACAATAATGCATTTATCACAAGATAATGCATATACATTTATACATCACAACAACAGTATAACGGGTAGAAAACTTGCCTGAGTGTTCCCGGATAGACTTAAACTTAGAGTGGGCCCGATAACCTATGAACAACAACATAAGTCGGAATTAAACCCCGGTCGCTTAAGAAACTAGACTTTAACCAATTAGAGCCCTAACATTCGCTTTCGCGCTTAACGATTCACTTAAGTCGCTCGAGTACCCTCGGCTCCACCATTTTTAATAAATTAACCATTAAGATTTTTAAGGCGATTCTTTCGCGAGTACCTTACCAACTGCCTAATCCACTTAACATAATTGTTTCATACCCCAGTTAGTCATTTAAAGTCCTTAACCAAGGTTTCAAAGTAAGGCGAGGGGTAATGGTTCGTTCGCGAAACACCGTTACTTTAAACGGTCGTTTCTCCTAAACCGTACATCGGATTCAAGCAAACCACATATCAAAACGAAGCTTGAAACATGAACTATCTAATCATGACAATGGTCAAAACCTAACAGTGAGTTCACGGGTCCTGATGTTAAGAACAAAAGAAGTCTAAGGTAAATCGGGCATTACGACGGCTATGTTTACGCGATTACCAAATTTGTGCAACTCCAAATCAATCCACAATCAACCACAAATCAACCCATAACCACCAATACAACCAAACTCCGTCCATACTTCATTACAACAATCCCAACATCTCAAAATTTCCAATTTATACTACCCCTAAACATGAACTAAAGCTATACTTAAGTTCATTAACTAATTACCAAGATTTACCATTCCAAAAACATCATAAAACCAACCAATCTCTAAATACACAACACCCATGCCTCTCATGAACCATAACAAATAAAACCAAACTTAATACTCAAAGTAAAGTTAGGGTTTGGAGGGGTTATACCTTCCTTGGAGTGATTAGAGTAGCTAGGAAGCCTTAAGAAGCCTTGAGATAGCTTAAGAATGCTTGGATCTTAAAGGAAATCAAAGAAAATAAAGTTAGTAATCTTGAAAACACTATTCATCATCTTCTTCCTTGATTTATTGGAAGAGATTCATGAAGAAATAGAAGCTTAAACTCCTAGGATATGCTTATCTAATAATAAGGAACCTTGGATAATTACCTTGCAATTTAACAAATCTAGAATCTTGATTTTTGGAAATTTCTTCCTTGAAAACATGAAAAGGCCGAGAACTCTTGCTTGGAAATGAAAAGTCAAGTTTGTGTTTATGATTTGCTTGGCTTGGTTGATGTTGTTTTGTTAATTGGATTATTACCATGGTAAATTTTGTGTGGTTTATAATCAACCAACAACACACTTCTCTTTTTGTCATGCTTAGGTCATCATGCTATGTCATCCTCCCACACTTGTCCTCTTCTTGTTGGTGAGATGACATCACTCCCCACTAACCCTTTGATTAACTCCTAATCACTTGGCTAATGACCGCTGATCTGTTATACGGTTCGCTTAACTTTCGTTCTCGTTTATCGTTTGAGGGATCATACCGGGGATCTTATTACTTAGGTTCCCCTAAACCTTTCTCAATACATTATATTCCTTTTATGATCCTCTCTTATAATCCTTGAATTTAAATCCCTTTAATCATGTTACCTTATACTCAATTTTTTCGGTATCTGGTGGATTTTCGGGAAAAATCAAAGTGTTCGGATTTGGATTCTGACGATCTTTACATACACTTATATACCACATAGAGTACTAATAATATCTCAGAAGATCAATAAAAGAACCCCTACATAGTGTGGTATGAAAAGTTTTCTTATTCAGCATAATCAGCAAAATCACTATTCATAAGGGTTTCAAAAAAATTCCAAAAATTGGGGTTATTACACTGATGCTGAAAAAGCAAAAGATGTAGAAGTTGAAGTTGTAGATGAAGAAGGAATGCAAAAGGAGAAAGATGGGGAACCAAGGAAGACTACTGTTGAACACACTCTGTCTGAGGGTAATACAGGGGAGAAACAGCTCTATCCTCCACCACCTATTCCCTAGCGATTGTAAAAACAAAAGTTGGACAAGCAATTTGGTAAGTTTCTGGAGGTGTTCAAGAAACTTCACATCGACATACCTTTCGCTGAGGCTCTTGAGCAAATGCCTAGTTAGGCGAAATTCATGAAAGGTATTCTTTCGAGGAAGGTAAAACTGGATGATCTTAATACTGTTGATCTGATGGAAGAGTGCAGTGTCGTGCTGTAACAAAAGTTACCTCCAAAGCTTAAGGATCCAGGTAGTTTCACCATTCCTTGCACCATTGGCAAGTTGTCATTTGACAAGTGCCTTTGTGATTTGGGAGCAAGCATCAATCTGATGCCGTTGTCTATCTTCAAAAAGCTGAATTTGCCTGATCCGAAGCCCAGCTACATGTCTCTACAATTGGCTGATCGTTCGATTACATACCCACGAGGCATCGTGGAGGACATGCTAGTAAAGGTAGACAAGCTCATCTTTCCTGCAGATTTTGTCATTCTGGATTTCGAGGAAGATAAGAAGATTCCCATAATCATGGGAAGGCCTTTCTTTGCTACAGGTCGTACCTTGATAGATGTGCAAAAAGGTGAACTCACTATGAGGGTGCAAGATCAAGATGTGACATTTAATATGTTCAATGCGATGAAATTCCCTACAGAAGATGAGGAGTGCTTCAAGGTGGATTTGGTCGATTCTGCAGTTACTTCAGAACTTGATCATGTGCTAAGGTCTGATGCCTTAGAAAAAGCCTTATTGGGGGATTTTGACAGCGAAGATGATGAAGGCAATGAGCAGTTACAATATCTGAATGCTTCTCCTTGGAAACGAAAGTTAGACATGCCATTTGAATCTCTTGGTAATACTGATCTCAAGAATGCTGAGGGAAAGCTCAAACCATCTATTGAGAAAGCACCTACTTTGGAGCTTAAACCACTGCCTGAACACTTGAGGTATGTTTTTTTAGGTGATGCATCTACTTTGCCTGTTATTATTGCATCTGACCTTTCAGGTAGTGATGAGGACAAGCTCTTGAGGATTCTGAGAGAATTCAAATCGGCCATCAGATGGACTATAACAGATATAAAAGGGATCAGCCCTTCATACTGCATGCATAAAATTCTGCTAGAGGAAGGTAGCAAGCCGACTGTTGAGCAACGACGAAGGCTTAATCCTATCATGAAAGAAGTGGTGAAGAAAGTAATTCTAAAATGGCTGGATACAGGAATCATATATCTTATTTCTGATAGTTCTTGGGTGAGCCCCGTGCAATGTGTACCTAAGAAATGAGGTATTACTGTGGTAGCAAATGAGAAGAACGAGATCATCCCCACTCGAACAGTCACAGGATGGAGGGTATGCATGGACTACAGGAAGTTGAATAAAGCCACGAGGAAGGATCACTTCCCTCTTCCATTCATCGATCAGATGCTTGACAGGTTGGCTGGTCATGAGTATTATTGTCTTCTGGATGGCTATTTGGGCTACAATCAGATTTGCATTGCACCAGAAGATCAAGAGAAGACTACTTTCACTTGTCCATTTGGCACGTTTGCTTTTTGCAGAGTTTTTTTTGGCTTATGTGGTGCACCAGCCACTTTTCAGAGATGCATGATGGCCATATTCTCTGATATGATTGGAAATAATTTCGAAGTGTTCATGGGCGACTTCTTCGTCTTTGGACATTCGTATGATGAATGCTTGAATAATCTCTGTTTGGTGCTCAAAAGGTGTGTTGAGACCAATCTGGTGCTCAATTAGGAAAAATGTCACTTCATGGTGCAACAAGGCATCATTTTTGGGAATAAGGTCTCTAGTAAAGGTCTTGAGGTGGATAAAGCCGAGGTGGATAAAGCCAAGGTGGGCATCACTGAAAATCTTTCGCCACCTATTTCTGTGAAAGAAATCCGTAGATTTCTTGGTCATGCGGGTTTTTATCGGCGTTTCATCAAGGACTTCTCTAAGATATCTAAGTCATGTAACTTGCTCGAGAAAGATGTGCCTTTCAAATTTGATGATGAATGCTTGGCAGCATTCGAGACTCTCAAGAAGAGTTTAATCACTACACCAGTTATTACGACACCTGATTGGAGAGAACTTTTTGAGATGATGTGTGATGCAAGTCATTCTACGGTGGGAGCAGTTCTTGGGCAGCGAAAGACTAATATCTTTCATGTGGTCTACTATGCTAGTAAGACGCTAAATGGAGCCCAACTGAACTACACCAATACAGAGAAGAAGCTCTTGGCTATAGTTTTTGGTTTCAAAAATTTTTAATCTTATCTACTTGGGACAAAGGTGACAGTGTTCACTGATCACATTGTCATCCGCTATCTGGTCTCAAAGAGGATTCAAAGCCTAGACTTATTCGTTGGGTTCTCTTACTACAGGAATTCGAGTTAGAGATCAAGGATCGAAACGGTACTGAAAATCAAGTAGCTGACCATCTCTTTAGATTGGAAAATCCCGATTCTACTTTACATGATAAGACATTGATCAACGAATCTTTTCCGGATGAGCAGTTGTTCGCAATTCAAGAGGAAGAGCCATGGTTCGCGGACATTGTGAACTATCTTGTTAGAAATATAATGCCTCCTAATATGAATGCGGCTCAAAAGAAGAAGTTTATGCATGATGTGAAGTGGTACATGTGAGATGAACCATATTTATTTAGACAAGGAGCTGACCAGATCATCAGGAGATGTATCCCATTCTGTGAGACGGAGGGGATATTACGAGACTTTCATTCCACAGTTTATGGTGGACATTATGGTGGTGAAAAGACAACAACTCGTATTCTTCAAGCAGGTTTTTTCTGGCCTACATTGTTTAAGGATGCACATCAGTTCATTTTAAGGTGTGATCGTTGCCAAAGAGTTGGGAATCTTTCCAGAAAGGATGAGATGCCTTTAAATGTGCTACTTGAAGTTGAGGTCTTCGATATTTGGGGAATCGATTTTATGGGACCATTTATCTCGTCCTGCAATAATCAGTACATCGTGCTAGCAGTCGATTATGTCTCGAAATGGGTAGAAGTCATAGCTCTACCGACTAATGATGCAAAGGTAGTGTTGAGTTTTCTTCATAAGCAGATATTCACAAGGTTTGGAACGCCACGAGTTATCATAAGTGACGAAGGGTCGCATTTCTGCAATCGTAAGTTCACTTTTATGATGTAACGCTACAATGTGAATCATCAGATTGCTACTGCCTATCATTCGCAAACTAATGGTCAAGCTGATATGTCTAATAGAGAGATCACTGTTAGTCCCTTAACAATATAGCAAGAATTAGAGAAGGGGGGTTGAATGGAATTCTTGAACTTTTTCTTGAAATAAAAATGTTCAACTCGATTATAGATATATTTGTTTTGATTAGCACAATGCGGAATATAAACTTTAATGAATCAAAACAAGAGTAATTAAAAACAAGAGTCTTTAAAAACTTTCTGGTGGATTTAAACAATTCCACCAGAGATATATTTAATATATCGAGAGGACTCTGTGTGCAGAAATGCTCACAGCTACTTATACAAAATAGAACTACTAAGAACACATGAAATGCTAAAGATAGTGCTTACAAAGATTTCTCTGTGTTTTTTTTCTTAGCTCTCTTAGTTGTTTTTCTATTTGCTACTCTCTTGGTTTATATATTACCAAGATTACAAAGTCAAAAGAACTGAATAAATATAAAATCTAACAGTCTTGACCTTTGCCGCTTTTCGTCCTCTATTACCCAGTTAATGGGCTTCCACAGTGTGTTTGTATCCAACTCGACGGCTGTGTGTCAGCTTTCACTGTTCAACTGATGTTTGAATCTTGATATGATCATCCGTCGACTTTCAGATCATCCGTCGATGACTTACTTGATCATCCGTCGACTGCTATTTTAAACATCCGTTGAAAGTCATTTGATCATCCGTCGAAGCTTTGTTAAGCATCCGTTGATAGCTATTTTGGCACTTGACTTCATTTCACTTATACAGAATTACAAGACATTGCTTATGTACAGTTAATCAACCTATTCTGCATATCTAGTTAAAGTCAACATGACTTATATACTACTACAGATTCTATACAAAGGTGCATACAACACTGTGCTACAAACTTATTATTACATAAGCTACTCACTCGATGGATAATAAGTTTCTCATCCGTCGGGACTAAAACGAGTTATCCGTCGGGACTATAATTCTTATCCGTCGAGTGCTACATTATTTCACTAAGTAAAATTTACTTAGATGTTTTGTTTAGGTAATCATCAAGTACACAACATATTCACAACAATCTCCCCCAATTTATGTCTACTGGAATTGTAGCCATAAATTAAGAGATTCTTGATGATAACAAAACATCCTAAACATATATCTTTAATATAAGTAGATAAAACTGAGAGTACTTCAATTTAAACAGGATATACAAGGATTGGCTCACAGTCAGTTCAAGATGCTCCTCTAGCCTGAGCAGATTTTTCTAGTTTCTTGAAGGTCTGGATCTTCTTCCAAGCTTTCTGTTGTTTTCTTCAATTTGATTCTGGATATGTCTGTGGAATTCTAATTCATCAGATTCCGAGAGATCTAACATTTCTTGCATTTCCAAGAGAGTCTCATTGCTAGAGATACTCAATTGGTCTTCTAATCTGAAGAATCTTCTCACACCCTTGTCATCCATGAATTCCATCAGCCAGTAGGGCCTTAGATGCACTCTTCTCCCTGTGTATGGGATGTTAAGAGTTTTGGGTAGTGCATCTTTGGCTCTAACACTCCTTAGCTCTTCAATCTTCTTCAATACTAATCTTCTTGCAGTTACATTAAACCCAAAGTTTTTCTTGAAGGATGAATAGACTTTGATCAACACAGCTTGGCTTTCTTGAAGTATCCTGTGAAGAGGCCACTGAATCTCTCTTCCTCCTTTGTACTTGAATACCAACCTTTCAGGTAGGTTTCTGTATGCATCAATTACCCTTACCTCATCCAGCTCCTCCAGATAAAGGTTTAGGTCTGAGAATTCTTTGATGTCACACAAGTACAAGTAGTCTCCCTTTTTGATCTTGAGTTGAGCTTTGACTACTGCCTTGGATTTGAGAGGTGACAGCTTCACTTTATTGACTACCCTTGATTTTGTCCTTCTTAGCTTGGTGAGAATTGGCAAGTTGAAGTCAGGAATTGGTAATTTATCCCACTCTATTGGCTCATCCTTTGGTACAATAGGCTCTCCATGTATGTTCCTGTAGGGGTCCACCACCCTTATGTCTTCAAATACCACAGAGGGCTTTGATGCTTGAGTTTCAGCTTTAGTGGATTCCATTGGAAATTGATCTTCCAATTCCTTGTTAACAATATCCAACTTTCTTTTTGTTCTTTTAGCCAGTTCTTTCTTTCTTGGAGATTTCTTCTGTTCTTCAATCTTCTTCTTTGATTCAGTAGCTTGAGTTGGTTGAGAGGGAATTTGTTGAGAAGAGTTCATAGCCTATAGCTTGGTCAAGATAGCAAACTGTTCTTTCTTTTGTTTAGACTTCTTTGCATCTAGAGCAGCTTGCCTCTTTTCCTGTTTCAATCTGACTTTTTCTTCTTCCTTTGCATGAGCAAATTGTGGATGTATAGCTACCACACAAATTTCCTTCCCATTTCTGAATATCTTTGCAATTCTCTTTCTTGAGGCTGAATCAGCTGGATCTTTGTAGAGGAGAATAGATCTTGACAGAAGCTTCTTTTCATCAGGCTTGGGTGTCTCATACACAGTATCCATAGGGTTCTTCAAAGATGACTTTGGATAGTTTGCCCTTGGTTTAAGAATTATCTCAGCCTTTTTAGTCTTGATGCAGGAAGATTGTCCTTTCTCCAGATAGTTCATGCTCATCTCATTCACATTGATTGGCTTGACATGAGAGTGATGGATGGCTGACTGATCTGGTTCCTTGACTAATTGAAACTTTTTCTGTATTTTCTCATCAATCTTTTTCCAGTTGATCAGAGTCAACTCTTCTTTATCAGCATCTTTCAAATTTTCTGCTGCTGCATTTATAAGATCTATACCATCTGCAACTGGTGGCTTGGAGATAGTAATTGAAGGTACAATTACTTTGCTGATTTGAACTAAAATGTTCTCCCCCTCAGTTGGTCCTTTCTCCCCCTTACTTGATTCTCTCTCCCCCTTTTTGTTATCATCAAGTGGAGGAGTTAGGCCTTGTGCTTTAGCCAGTTGCATGAGAAGATTTGTCTGAGTCTGTTGATTTTGAAGAAGTAGAGCCACTGAATTCTCAATAACTTGAACTCTGGTCTCCAGCTTGGCTATCTTCTTGTCAGAATCTGATTCTCTTCTCAACCTTAGTAATAGATCATGCATGGTACCATATGGCATTATTGAATCCAGCTTCTCAGAGTTGTATGTCTTTAAGTCAGCTATCTCCTTTTTCAATTCATCCACACTGATATTTTGTCTTGAGTGTTGGATCTTCATTAAGTGCAAAGAGTCTAGATGAGCTTTAAGAACAGCCTTGGTACCAGCATCTGAAGCTTCCTGAAGGGCTTGCTGAATAACTGTTACTTGTTTTACCAAAGACACCTCAAATTGTCCTGGTGTAAATTCCTTTGCCTATGCCCATTCAGGTAAACTTAAAGTAGAACTTGGGCCTTCAGCCCCCCCTAAGTTCATGCTACCATTCAAAGAACTAGAGTCATCATCATCAGAATTTACTCCAAATTCTTCAGATGGCTCTCCAGCTTGAGGAGGCATCCTGTTTACAACAGCTTTATCTCTTTGAAGAGATTCTGTGGTGTGCACTAAGTACAAAGTCTGCTCTGCCTCCACATTGCCCTGAGCAGCCAACAGTTGATAGGCTGAAATAGGGTGAGTAAAAGTGTCAGCATCCAAGGAAATATTATCAATTACAGCTTTGTAATATTGCTGAAATTGTCTTTCCTTTTCAGCATCATCCACAATCATTGACTCACTAGCAATGGCTGGTTCCATCCTTATTTCTCCAGTACCTGCTTTTCTCTCATGTTCTCTCGTTTGTTGCATCAGGGTCTCACCCTGGCTCCCCACCCTCACACCCTCACCTTCACCTACTAAGGTGGGACTCCTCTCACTCACTTTTGCCAATCCTGAATGAATGGATTGCTGAGATTCACTCTTTTCCTCTCCTTTTGCCTGGGAGCAACCCAGCCTCTCACTCAATGCACTCTCCTCTCTCAGTCCTAAGAGTGATTGTATTACCACCAAATCTTCTGCACTTGAAATTATTGAAGTTTGAAGTTGTGCAGAGACACTCGACGGATAAGTAATATCCGTCGGGTGAGTGGTAAAGCTATCCGACGGATAACTGCTGTTAAGCTTATCCGTCGGGATACAATCACTACTCGACGGATGAGCAATATCCATCGAGAGAGTGGAAATGAATGAGGTGGGAAGAGAAACTATTGTTGACTCTGTGTTGATTGAAGTTATTTGAGGCACAGATGTCACAATAGAATCAGAAAGAATTGGCAAGTGAGCCAACAAATCATCTAAAAGATGATGCTCACTTGCACTGGATTTTGGCTTCCCCAACAGAGTTAAAGAAGGGGAATCAGGAATTGAAGTGTTTATCATGTCCACTTCCAGTGATTTGGTTGGTGAGTATTGTGTTTCAGTGGCTTCTATAATGAGAGATTTTGGCTGTGACTCCACATTTATTGGAGCCACATCAATCTGAATTTGAGAAGGTGCAGGGACTGTGTCTTTAGCACCAGTTTGCACTAATTGTGTGCCCTGTGCATCCCCAGTTGTTTTGGATTTCTTCTTTCTAGTGTAAGTTTGGTGTGAGCTTGTGTCCCTAACCCTCTTGGCCTGTGCTCTTGGATGAGAGCCTTGTTCAATAGCCACATCCTTTTGGGAGGATGCAGCTAGAAGTGAGCTTCTGTCCTTTTTAAGCACTGCAGTTTGTTGGGAAACTGCAGTGTGGCTAGGCTGGGATTCACTCATCTCTCCAACCTTATCCTTGGGGTTTCTTTGATGTTCACCCCTTCCCTCACCTATCTTACCCTCCTCCACACTCCCCTCTTTGGCTTTGGTAGATTTTTCAACTGGTACCTTTTGAGAGATACCAGAGGGGGTTTTCTTTGATTTGGATTTGGGAATTGCAGTTGTTTTGGCAGCTTTGGCAGGCAACTGTTTGGTCATTTTCACAGTTGCCATAGCTATGCCTGGAGTCAAAGAAATAGAAGAGATTGGAATAGTTGAGGGTATGGATAAACTTACCTTACTTACCTGAGGTGTCAACATTACAGGAAAATAGAACATTGGCACATCCTTGTGATGGTTGGCTCTGTTCAAGTCTGTAATAATTCTTCTCTCTTGAACCCAACAAGCTAATTTGTTGTTTGGGTTCTCAAGTTCAATCTCTTGAAAAAGATGGTTAGCCAAAAGCATAAAAAATCTAGCATAGTAAATATTCTTTCCTCTTTTGGCTAAGTCACCTAATTTAAAACCTAACTCATACACAACAAGGTCACTGAAATTATAAGATTTGTCTGTAACTAGCATGTATAGCATGTTAAGCATGGAAATATTCATAGAATCAAAATTACTGATTTTTCCAGAAAAGACTTTAGTTACTACATCACACAAGTAACTCCATTTTAAGACCTAGTCTTCTAATTTCACTTAGTTTTGCAGTAGGAAGTGCATAATGAATGGAATTCAGCATATTGACAATATCAGTGTCAGTGTGTGGTGCAGTTACATTATCATCAGGAATTTTGAAACATGCTTTTATTACATCACTATTGATACAGAAATCATTACCTTTGATGGTCAGAGTGATGGTTTTGTCAGTAGAGTTGTAGATTGTTGTTGTCCACATTTCCTCAACAACTTCACAATGGATTGTGGGTGATTCCAGCATAGCAAAACTTAACTTGCAGTTCTTCACGAAGTCCATTACCTTATGATAGTCTTCAGATTGCTGAATCCCCTTATTGACCAAGGCAGTGAAGTTGTTCTTCTCATAGATGAACCCAGTCTGTGACATGATCTTTACTACGGGTGCCATTGTTAGAAAAAAAAAAGCTTGAAGAGAAAGAGGATTTTTGCTTGAGAGAGAATGAAATAACACAGTTGAATTTGAGAATGATAAAAGAAAATGATTAGAATGAAATAGGCTTTTATACTTTGCTCAGACTCAACGGATGAAAATAATAAAGAGAAGTAAATTACCCAATAGAAATTGCCTAAAACGACCGTTTTAAAATAAGCTTTAAAAATTCCACCCATTATCCGTCGTGTAATGCTTATAAACTGTAAGTATACTCGATGGATAATGTTCAGGGAATTAACGGTTCAGATTTAGATACTTCGACGGATGAGGATAAAATGTTATCCGTCGAGCTTTAAAATATTCCAGAAAAGTAATTGATTTTTATTTACAATTTGTATATCGACGGATGACTCAACCCGATGGATAATGGTCATCCGTCGAGATACAAATTTTGACTTAGCCAAAATTTCATCCAAGACTAAAAATCAACTAAATTTCTGGCTTCTTTTCAAATTGCAAGAATAATACAGATAAATTCAAGAGTAATTAAGCATAACTAACTCACTTACCAACCTAGAAAAGGTGGATTTATCCAGTGGCTTGGTAAAAATATCTGCAAGTTGCATCTCACTTGGAACAAAATGTAACTCTACAGTACCATTCATTACATGTTCCCTTATGAAATGGTACTTGATGTCTATATGCTTTGTCCTTGAATGTTGCACTGGATTTTCAGTGATGGCAATTGCACTTGTGTTGTCACAGAAAATAGGAATCCTTTCAACTTGCAAACCATAGTCTAGCAATTGATTTTTCATCCATAAAATCTGTGCACAACAACTGCCAGCAGCAATATATTCAGCTTCAGCTGTGGAAGTAGAAACTGAATTTTGCTTTTTACTGAACCAGGACACAAGCTTGTCTCCTAAAAATGGACAGGTTCCTGTTGTGCTTTTTCTATCAATTCTGCAACCTGCATAATCTGCATCTGAATAACCAGTTATATCAAAACCAGAATCTCTAGGATACCAAATGCCAAGGTTTGGTGTTCCTTTGAGATATCTGAAAATTCTTTTAATAGCTATCAAATGAGACTCTCTAGGATCAGCCTGAAATCTAGCACACAAACATGTAGCAAACATTATATCTGGCCTACTGGCTGTTAAGCATAGAAGTGAGCCAACCATGCCTCTATAACTTGAAATGTCCACAGACTTTTCAGTAGTGTTTAGTTCAAGCTTAGTTGCAGTGGCCATGGGAGTTTTTGCAGATGTGCAATCCATTAGATCAAACTTCTTTAAAAGATCAAAAATATATTTAGTTTGACTAATGAATATTCCATCACTAACTTGCTTAACTTGTAAACCAAGAAAGTAAGTTAGTTCTCCCATCATACTCATTTCATACTTGCTTTGCATCAGTTTGGCAAACTTTTTACAAAGTTTCTCATCTGTAGAGCCAAAAATAATATCATCTACATAAATTTGAACAAGTATGTTAGAGCCATTCACATTTCTGAAAAATAAAGTTTTATCTACAGTACCTCTTGTGAAATGACTTTCCAAAAGGAACTTTGATAAAGTGTCATACCAGGCTCTAGGTGCTTGCTTCAGTCCATAAAGTGCTTTCAGTAGATAATAGACATACTCTGGGAAATTTGGATCTTCAAAGCCAGGAGGTTGACTTACATACACTTCTTCCTCCAAATCTCCATTCAGAAAGGCACTTTTGACATCCATTTGATAGACTTTGAAATTGGCATGGGCTGCATAGGCTAAGAAGATTCTGATGGCTTCAAGTCTTGCAACAGGAGCAAATGTTTCATCAAAATCTATCCCTTCTTGCTGACAATAGCCTTTAGCAACCAATCTTGCTTTGTTCCTTACTACTATGCCATTTTCATCCATCTTGTTTCTGAATACCCATTTGGTGTCTATTGGATTCTTTCCTTTAGGCTTGGGTACCAGCTTTCATACTTTATTCCTTTCAAATTGGTTTAGCTCCTCTTGCATAGCTAAAATCCAATCAGGATCTAATAAGGCTTCTTCTACCTTCTTTGGTTCTTCCTTAGACAGGAAGCTGCTGTATAGACATTCTTCTTGAGTTGCTCTCCTGGTTTGAACTCTGGAAGAAACATCACCAATAATCAGTTCAAAGGGGTGATCTTTTGTCCATTTTCTTGGTTGAGGTTGATTAGCCCTAGATGAAGAGACCTCAATGTTGTCTTGATATGTGATTGAGTTTTTATTACTAGAAACTCCCCCTGAGTTTGTGGATCTTTGATTTGAGATTGGGGTGCTTTCTATGGGTGATCTGCCTTGACTTCCTGCTCCTTTTGATAACCCGACGGATGGTGAATTTTTAGTATCGACGGATGAGGCAGGTTGTCTTCCGACGGATAATACAGATTGCCTTCCGACGGATGAAGCATTATGTAACTCGACGGATGTTGAGTTTTATGCTTCATTTGTAGTAGATTTGTCTGCATTATCCTTAGACACTTTTTCTTGATCACTCTCATCATCACTTTCATCACTGACCATCTCAACATTGTCGAATTTGAGGCTCTCATGGTAATCTCCATATTTTAGTCCTTCAATCTTTTTATAATCAAACACAACATGTATAGATTCAACAACAATGTTGGTTCTTAGATTGTAGACTCTATATGCTTTACCAACAGCATATCCAACAAAAATTCCTTCATCTGCTTTAGCATCAAACTTCCCATTTTGATCAGTTTGATTTCTCAGAATATAGTATTTACAGCCAAAGACATGAAGAAAGTTCAGAGTTGGCTTCTTGTTTTTGAACAATTGATAAGGTGTCTTGCATTTTGCTTGATTAATCAGAGAGATGTTCTGAGTGTAGCATGCAGTGTTGACAGCTCCAGCCCAGAAATATGTTGGTAATTTTGATTCTTCAAGCATTGTCCTTGCAGCTTCGATAAGAGATCTATTCTTTCTTTCCACTACTCCATTCTGTTGTGGAGTCCTTGCTGCTGAAAACTCATGCAAGATCCCATTTTCCTCACAGAATGCTCTTATGACATAGTTCTTGAACTTAGTTCCATTATCACTCCTGATTCTTCTAACTTTGAAATCAGGATGATTGTTAACTTGCCTTATGTGATTGATGATGATTTCACTAGCTTCATCTTTGGACTTTAGGAAATAGGTCCAAGAGAACTTTGAGAAATCATCTACAATTACTAGGCAAAATCTTTTCTTTGAGATTGACAATACATTGACTGGTCCAAACAAATCCATGTGAAGCAGTTGCAGAGGTTCTTCAATTGCTGAATCAAGTTTCTTCCTGAAAGATGCTTTAATTTGCTTCCCTTTCTGGCAGGCATCACACAGTCCATCCTTTGTAAACTCCACCAGAGGAATGCCTCTAACCAGCTCTTTCTTTACCAGCTCATTCATGGTCTTGAAGTTCAAATGGGATAGCTTCTTGTGCCATAGCCAACTTTCATCTTGACTTGCTTTACTGAGAAGACAAGTTACAGATTTTGCTTTAGTTGAGTTGAAGTCAGCTAGATACACATTTCCTCTTCTCACACCAGTGAGAACCACTTTGTTATTTTGATTATTAATCACAACACATGTTTCTTTGTTGAAGGTTACTGAGTTGCCTTTATCACAAAGCTGGCTGATACTCAACAGATTGTGTTTAAGATCATCCACTAAGGCAACCTCTTCAATGATGACATTGTCCTTTGAAATCAAGCCATATCCCACAGTATAACCTTTGCTGTCATCTCCAAAAGTGATACTTGGGCCAGCTCTCTCTTCAAACTCTGTGAGCAGGGTAGAATCACCAGTCATGTGTCTTGAACAACCACTATCCAAGTACCAAAGATTCCTTCTGTTTCCCTGCACACATCAAAATCAAATCAAGTTGATTTTGGTACCCAAGTTTCCTTGGGTCCTGCCTTGTTAGCTTTCTTCTTCTGTTTCGTAGGTCTTAACTCATTTGACTTAGGAATTTCAGATTCTTCCTTAGTCATTTGGGTTGGGCCTTTGAAACCACTAGATGCAACAAAATTATTATGCATGTTATGGCTAACAGGAAATGGCATGCTTGGTGCAAACATGTTATTCCAGTAAGGCATGCTAAATGGCATTTGAGGCATATTGTATGCAGCATAATATGGATTAGGTGCAAATGGCATGTTAGCAAACTGTGCATTCATGTTCTGTGTAGGCATAGCATTAACAGGCATAGGAGGCATGGCATTCATGTTAGAGAATTGAGGCTGAACAGACATGGGAGTAGGCATGGCAGATTTGCAATTATCAGACAAATGATTTACACTACCACATTTGACACAGATTTTTCTAGGAGCATATTTGTCAGGTGTGTAGTTATTATGTTTGTTAATCCCTACTTTACCATTCCTATTGTTTTTCCTTTTAGTCTCTGTTTTTACCTCTATCTTCTCAAGTCTGTCACTCAACTGTTTGACAGTCATGTGACCAACATTAGCCTTCTTCCCTTTCTTGGCTTGACTTGACTCCCCTGAAACAAAGTTCTTGGAAACAGACCCATACTTTTCATTTAGCTTGGTTAATTTGGCTTTGCTAATGGGTTTGCTCACAGCCGACGGATTAGGATTTTTATCATTCGACGGATAACACATTTTGTTATCCGACGGATAGTCCTCATCATTCGTCGAGACATCTGTCAGCAATCCATCTACCAAAATAGGTTCTAGTTTCTCCTTATTCTTTTTCCAGGCTTCATCACAAAAGGACTCAATTCCTTGAACCTTGGTGATTTGAGCATGAACATCTCTGGATGTTTTCCATGCTTTAATCACCTCCTGTTCACGATCAAGCTGCTTCTTTAAAATTTCTTCCTTTTTCAAGGACTCAGTTAATTCCTCCTTAGCAATTCTACACTCAATTTTTAGTTTCTCAAACTCAACAAACTGAGACTCAAGCACATTATTCCTCTCACTCAAAAACAAGTTGTTTTCTTTGATTTTAGCATTTTCTTTAGTGAGGGACTTAAGTGTAACACGCAAATGATACAATTTTGTAGACATGTCATTTATTGTATCATTACACTCAGCTTTAGATAAATGTGCAAGGTTTGTAGTAATTACCTGATTGCTTGAGGAACTTGTCTCTGTTTCATCGGATTTGGCCATAAGGGCTAGATTGACATAGCTGACATCCTCATCTTCATCCAAACCATCAGCTGTCCAGTCATTCTCTTGTGTAATAAAAGCCCTTTCCTTCTGTTTGAGTAGATCAAAGTATTTTTGCTTATAATCCACAGACTCAAATCTCTTCTTACTGGAATCTGACTTTCTACACTCATTTGCAAAATGCCCTGCCAAGCCACATTTGAAACACTTGAATTTTGACTTATCCACCATGTTTCTATTTGGCTTGGCAGCTCCAAAGTTCTTCTTGAACTTGAGCTTGGCAAATCTTCTTGAAAGGAATGCTAGGTGCTCATCAATGTCCTCCATGTCATCTTGACTCAAAGAATCTTCACTTTCTGCAGCTAGCCCTTTACCCTTGCTTTCACATGCCTTTGAAGTTGATTCCACAGCTTCCATCTTCACTTCCTTCTCCTTTTCCAGTTCAGCCACTAGTGCAATGGATCCCCCTTTCTTCTTTCCTCTCTCCATTCTTTCATCCTGCTCTATTTCAAGCTCATAGGTCTTCAGAATGCCATACAGTCTCTCCAAAGTAAACTCCTTATAATCTTGAGAGTTTCTCAATGAGACTGTCATTGGTTTCCATTCCTTTGGAAGAGATCTGAGAAATTTTAGATTGGAGTCTTTAGTCTGATAGACTCTTCCATGCAATTTAAGAGCATTTAGTAGCTTTTGGAATCTACTAAAAATGTTAGTGAGTGACTCACTTTCTTCATTGTGAAAATGCTCATATTGCTGAATCAGGAGCTGTATTTTATTTTCTCTTACTTGCTCAGTACCATCACAGATTATCTGTATTGTGTCCCAAACTTCCTTGGCAGTCTTGCAGTTGATGATGTTATCAAACATATCTGCATCAACACCATTGAACAGAATGTTCATGGCCTTTTTATCTTTCCTGACTTGTTCAAGATCAGGTTCAGACCATTCATGCCTTGGCTTTGGAACAGATGGTTCATTTCCTGTTACATCTCTCATTGGAACATGAGGGCCTCTTTCTATGCAGTCCACATAGGCCTCATCTTGAGAAAGCATATGAAGATGCATCTTTACCTTCCAATGATGGTAATTATCTTTATCAAGAAAAGGAATCTTGACTCCAACATCTTTCTTGTTCATCTTGCTGTATTGTTTTGATCTTTAAACTCTTTGTAGATTAAGAGCCTGCTCTGATACCAATTGTTAGTCCCTTAACAATATAGCAAGAATTACAGAAGGGGGGTTGAATGGAATTCTTGAACTTTTTCTTGAAATAAAAATGTTCAACTCGATTATAGATATATTTGTTTTGATTAGCACAATGCGGAATATAAACTTTAATGAATCAAAACAAGAGTAATTAAAAACAAGAGTCTTTAAAAACTTTCTGGTGGATTTAAACAATTCCACCAGAGATATATTTAATATATCGAGAGGACTCTGTGTGCAGAAATGCTCACAGCTGCTTATACAAAATAGAACTACTAAGAACACAGGAAATGCTAAAGATAGTGCTTACAAAGATTTCTCTGTGTTTTTTTTTCTTAGCTCTCTTAGTTGTTTTTCTATTTGCTACTCTCTTGGTTTATATATTACCAAGATTACAAAGTCAAAAGAACTGAATAAATATAAAATCTAACAGTCTTGACCTTTGCTGCTTTTCGTCCTCTATTACCCAGTTAATGGGCTTCCACAGTGTGTTTGTATCCAACTCGACGGCTGTGTGTCAGCTTTCACTGTTCAACTGATGTTTGAATCTTGATATGATCATCCGTCGACTTTCAGATCATCCGTCGATGACTTACTTGATCATCCGTCGACTGCTATTTTAAACATCCGTTGAAAGTCATTTGATCGTCCGTCGAAGCTTTGTTAAGCATCCGTTGATAGCTATTTTGGCACTTGACTTCATTTCACTTATACAGAATTACAAGACATTGCTTATGTATAGTTAATCAACCTATTCTGCATATCTAGTTAAAGTCAACATGACTTATATACTACTACAGATTCTATACAAAGGTGCATACAACACTGTGTTACAAATTTATTATTACATAAGCTACTCACTCGATGGATAATAAGTTACTCATCCGTCGGGACTAAAACGAGTTATCCGTCGAGACTATAATTCTTATCCGTCGAGTGCTACATTATTTCACTAAGTAAAATTTACTTAGATGTTTTGTTTAGGTAATCATCAAGTACACAACATATTCACAACAATCACGCGCATTCTAGAGAAAGTCGTTTATCCGTCAAGGAAAGATTGGTCTTTGAAGCTCGATGAAGCTGTTTGGGCTTATAGAACAGCATACAAGACTCCACTTGGGATGTCCTCGTTTCAACTTGTCTATGGTAAATGATGTCATTTACCTGCGGAGCTTGAGCATAAGGTTTATTGGGTATTGAAGAAGTTAAACCTTGATCTAGATGCAGCTGGGAAGAAGTGAATGCTTCAGTTAAATGAAGTTGATGAATTTCGACTTCAGGCGTACGAAAACAACAAAATGTACAAGGAAAAGGTAAAAAGGTGGCATGAAAGGAAGTTATCGCCTAAGTCATTCGTGTCGGGGCAACAAGTTCTTCTATGCAACTCTCGTCTCTGACTTTTTCCTGAAAAGTTGAAATCAAGGTGGTCTGGACCATTTATCGTCAAAACTGTGTTTCCACATGGAGTGATGGAGATTTTAGAGAACGATCTGGGCCAAACATTCAAAGTAAATAGGTCAGAGATTGAAGCACTATTATGGGGATACGGCAAACTGTGAAGTGGTTAGTGTCGTTTTATTGTCAATTTGATCGCATAACTTCATGTCAAGCTAATGACGTAAAGAAGCGCTTCTTGGGAGGCAACTCAAGATATGAGACCATAGGACACCTTAGAATATAGTACTTTATCCAAAAACCCAAAAAAATCAAAAAAAAATTGCAGAATTTTTTTTTCCAGAAGCCTAGCATGCGCCCGCATGCTAGGAGCGCGCGACCGCGTGCCAGCAGGCGCCCGCGTGCTGGTGCCACGCGACCGCCTGCATCCCTGACTGTTGAAAAATCATTTTTCAGCCTAAAAAAAAATTTCACAAAAAAAATATAACCCATTAATCCACGATTTTCCCCTCATACCTTGCCATAATCCCCACTCCTAATCAACTTCTAACCCTAATTTTGGCCTATAAATACATACAACATCTCTATACACATCCCACACACTTTCACTCTACAAAATCTCTCCTACACACCAAACACAAACTCTCCAACTTTTATTCTCAGTTTTCATGGCCCCAAAGAGATCACGAACTGTGGGTAGCAGCAGCACCAACCCGACTGCTACTGATTCTTCGAGGAATACTGTTGCGAGGCCCCGATTGTTGGATAGGACTGCTGAAGAAGAGTACACCAAGCTTCTGACTAAGCCTATTATGAGGGAGAGGGGGTGCTTGCCATCAGGGAGGGATGGTGAGTTGCTACCGATGATTGCTGAGAATGGATGGATTACATTCTGCGAGTCACCTGAGGCGGTTCCGATGAGTATTGTTCGCGAGTTCTATGCGAACGCCAAGGCTGACAAGAATGGGTTTTCTGTTGTTCGTGGGCTTACTGTTGATTATCTTCCCGAGGTGATTCGCCGGGTGATTGGACAGCGACAAAGAAAACCACAAGAGGAACATTGGAATGCAAAGGTCCCTAAGGACTTTGATTTGAACTTGATTATTACTACTCTCTTCAGCCGGACATAATGTGGAAGTTCAAAAGGGGATCCAACGATTATCGTAGTTTCCCTGCTGTCGCGATGAACAGGTATGTTCGTGCTTGGAATGCGTTTATATGTGCTAATATTCTTCCTTCTTTGCATGCACAAGAGGTTACAGTGGAGAGGGCGAGGTTGTTATGGGAAATTCTGAATGATGAATATTATGTGGACCTTGGTAAGTACATCTACCAAGGGATTTTGAAGTTTTTGAGGGGGAAATCGCAGTACTCTATCCCGTATGCCTCTAATGTCACGAAGCTTTGCAAGGCAGTTGGAGTCCAGTGGCCTTCTTATGAGCAGTTGCAGAGGCCAGCCGCTCCTATTGATTCATCAACTTTGAATGCTATGCAAGAGTGGACGGGTGGAGAGCCCGAGTCACATGGTTTGGGGTATCACCTTCCAGGAGGAGTTCCAGCAGCTGGTGCTACCATGGCTAGGCTCAGTCAGGCTCAGGGAGAGGCAGGCTCTTTGAGAGCTCAGGGAGGAAATGGTTCGGGATTGGCTGATGTCCAGTACATGAGGCTTTCAAGGAGGATGGATGCGATGTATGAGTCGCAGAGTCAGTTTACGGAGGAGCTCACCCAGGCACTTGGGACTGCATTTAGAGGCCTTGGATCTAATATCCAGTGGCCCGTTTTTGGTGAGGATTCTGCTTATCCACCTCCTGACACTCCACCATCTGAGGGTGATGATGATGATTCGTTTGAGTAGGTATACCCTGTGTTCCTTTCTATTACCTTCACTGGGGACAGTGAAGATTTTAAGTTTGGGGGTAGTAGTTAAGGAACATATTTGTGTGTGTATCATGTAGTTGCATTTTCATGTTAGTTTAGTTCATATAGTTGCATATATTTGCCATATAGTTTTTTTAAGGATTTATAGCTTTATTTATCATGTCATATAACTCATGCATATACCATGATCCCTTTGGGTTACTTTACCAATTAATATGTGATATTGATGCGAGTGTAGTGATAGCGTTAAAGTGATGTTGAATCTTGTTAGGTTGATATGCATGCTAGAAATACTTGTAATTTCACTAAGCCTTAGAGTATGCTTAAGGACTAGATTGTTGTCATGGTTTGATGGTTTTTGAGGTTAATCTATTGCTTATACTTAGAATGCATGCTAGACTCTTAAAGATAAAAGACATGAAAAGATAAAAATTGGAGAAAAAAAATTGAAACTCATTGCTAGTTGTGGCTAGGCGTCAAATGGCTAGTAGCCGGCTCATATTGTATACGAGTAGTCTAGGGTTGAGCAAGATGGAGCGAAACGCACTTGCTCAGAATTTGAAAAAAAAAGAAAAAAAAAAGAAAAAAACTTTGGTTTAATGCACAATTGATCACGAGTGGGCTCTTTGGTATTCGAGTTATTAAGTTCTTAGGGGACTTTGTGCCTAGTGACCTAAGGCTTTTATAGTCCGGGAGCCGTTAACCTAACGCTCGCTAAATGGGTACCATTGCATAAGTCTTTTGTGGACCTCACTCATTGCACAATCAAATAAGCATTTGTTTTATGTGTTGAATAAAAGTGTAATATCCGGGATATATCGTGTAATTATTTTTGCTATTGAATAATTATTATTTGTGTTCAGTATCTATTTTGTGAATTAATTGTTAAGTGTTATCTATACTTGGATATTCAAAAATAATATTAATTGAGTATTTTAATTTTTATATGTCCAAAAAAAAATATAGATAATTGTCATATCTTCCTAATTATTTTTATGGTGATTTATGAATTTATAAGAATCATATGAAATTTATAAAATCTTTTTTCGGGTATTTAAAATCTATTTTATAAAAACGGGAACCAACCGACGTCACCCGTTGTTACGTTTTTGGAACCCAAAACTCTTCCGAGAACCCCTTCCTAACCTAATTGTAATATTCCGAGCATTTTCCATGTTTCGACTTTTTCGATCCGGCGTACGGTTTGTCCTGCGCGGGTCCCGGCGCAACATTTTCGATACAAATATTCGTTTCGGTAAATCAATAAAACCCGTATTTTCGATAAACGGGAGCGTTTTATTAACCTATTACAATTATCACTTCGTAATACATGTAACCAGATGCTGAGACCAAGACCGCAGTACAAATTGTACTGATTTGGATAATTATCCCGAAAAACCGATACCGTTTGGATCAGTTTTTACAAATAAACGTACCGTTTTATATCTGGAATGATCCGACGGGATATTAATTTTTCCGTAAATATAAATAGCCTCTACCGTATTTTATTTTGTATCAGAAATCATTTGCAAACAGTATTTACAGAATTTTTACAGAGAAAATACTATAATTATATTATGTTCTTCATAATCAAACACAAATTCGGAGGCGTTATCGATATCCGATTTTGGCGTACATATACTCAAAACGAAGCTACTGAAATCTAGAATCCAAATCTTCCATCAATTTCAACCCAGAAACATCAGGTGATTTCCTATTAAATTATTTATATTCGAATTTCTTGGTATTTAAATTATGAATTTTTGTACGGATGATTGTTTGAATGATTTGATGATTTTATGTTGTAGAGCTTGTTTTTCTAATCATTTTGGTATATTATACTTCAAATTTGGAGTTCAATAACATGTTTAATTTTAAGTTTGATTCTCTGATTGAAGAAATTAGGGTTTATATTGTTTGAATGTTTTCAATTCGATTTGGGGGAATCTTTGTTAGGGGTTTTCAGTCGATCTGCATGGGTGCATCGTGTTCCTCATCAAATTTGCAATCGAATCATGTATTCATACGTCACAAACAATTCCTGGAAAGTACGGAGTTGTTTTTTTTAATTATCGCCGGAGTTCATGCTCGAATTCGCCGGATTTCTTGTTTCTGCTATAGTTTGTGATTCTGGATGGTGATTTTGGATTCTCAGAACATTGAGGAATGAATTCGTGACAGAAAGTAAGACAGAAAAGCATGGTGGCGGGCAGATTAAGGTCGCCGGAGTCCGACGGCGGCCACCGGAAACTGGGTTCATCCCAGAAACCGGCGGTTCGTCCTGACCCGGTTACCGACCCGTTTACCTGGTTATCACAACCCGGTTTTGATCCTTCTCAACCCATTGTTCTATTCTAAAAAGTGTTTCTGGATTTCCTTTTTAAAAATAATTCAGAAATTCATTATTTAAATTCTAAAATCAAAAAGCATTATTTTTAATTCTAAAAATTATTTTTAATTCAAAAATAAATCTAAATTAATTAGTTAATTAATTTTAGTTAATATTTAATTAATTAATTTATCAATTAATTCGAACATTAATTGATTAATTGATTTAATTGATTATTAATTGATTTTAATTAATTATTTAATTAGATTTAATTATTTAAAAATGATTTAGAAATTCCCAAAAATAGTTTCGAGCTTTAAAATATTATTTTCAAGGCTCGATAATTATTATAAAATTGTTTTGAAGCCAGAATTGGCCAACCGAACCTTGTTTATTATTCTGAAATTAATCCAACAACCTGTTTTAATTCTGAAAAATGTTTTAAAAATCATTTTAAATACCCGAAAGCCTCTTTATGACCCGAGACTTCTTTATAAATGATATGTCATTGATTATTTGACGTGTTATGTGTTATATGTGACTTGTTGGTTGACTGTCGGTCTATATGTTCGGTGATTACTTGTTTATAGCGTAACTTTTAATCCGTTAATCGGATTTGGGTAAAACGAAGGGTAGATAGAAATGTATGTCGAATAGAATTGTATGAGTTAAATATTAATAGATACTTATGATGCCTAGCAGAGTAAGCAAGGCGTAAGAAAGAGAAGCAGGTGATCAGAAAATAGAATTTACATGTAAAAAATACAGCAAGTGATCAGAGGATAGAAGCGAGGTATAGAAGAAGCCGACGAGTGATTGTTGAATGGGGTCATTAGACAAGTACAACTGAAGTTGAAATTGATTATGATAAGGCAAGTACTTCTAAACCTTTCTCAAGATATATTGCAAATATTTCTAAATTCTCTTGTGACATATTATTAATATTCAAAATAGCTCTGTTTTATATTGGAAATACTTTGAATCCTTCAGCCTTGAACCTGAGCCACATCTTTTGATCTTTGAGTCGTAAGCCTTATTTTTTGTGAACCATTTCTTGTTGATTTACTAGATATTAAACCATACAAATACGATACTACTCCACAAATATATAACCATCATGTACCAAATACTGGAACATAATTGTTTAAACATACATAAACTTTTATACTCAACCCTACCTTGTGACATCAAAATATTAAAACCCTGTAAAAAAAATTATCCATTTAATACCCGATTATCCTACAGGCTGAAGGCCATTTCTTTTATATACTTTGACATACCCTTTCTGGTACCCATGAATTCTCACCATGCTCTTATACAAATGTTTTATTGCTATTGATTATGATCTGGTTTTATTGAATTATACTGTTTATCATATTGAACTGCTTTAGAATTGGATAGTTTTCTTTGTATGGACCAGATTCGTGGTCAGACCATATCGATGGTCAAGTTAGGCCAATGTGTGCCTTGGATCCAGTAGTTAGTGCAGTGTTGTGTGCTTTGCTCGGGGTTAGTGCGTGACTGATCAGCAGCCTGACCTTGGTTTTAAAAATTTAAAATGAATATCCAATTCTATTGGTTGTTTAACAAGAAACTTGATTCCTTTGAATCATCTCGTTTGATCATTGTTTAAACTCAGTTATTGCTATTGTGACTTGTTGAGCTAGTTAGCTCACTCTTGCGAATCTTTTTATATATTTTACGGTTAAGAAGGATACGGTTAATAGCGAGGTTTCCCAGTTCAATGTACGAGTTAGGATTCCAGATTATGTTGGATCGAGCTAGCAGGAGCCTAATGCAGTAATGAGATCATAAGGTTGTAAGAATAATTTCATATCAGTTGTAAACTAAATTAGTTGGGATTTGGTACGTTATAATAAAAGTTAAGGTTGTGGCTTGTTTTCATACTTTAACATGTTGCGATCCGTGGTTATGTAAAGCAGGGTCATTGTAAATAATATTTTATATACATGTTTATATTTTGAGTATATGTTGTGGACCCCAAACTTCTGACCCGGGTTTGGAGGGCGCCACAGGTTGGTATCAGAGCTACAGGTTATAAGTCACTGAAACAAGCCTAGATTGTCGGGATTGGGTAGAGGGTTAGGATTAGGAATAGGAAATAGAAAGATAGGTCATTGTGAGGTTGAGTGCGACTGTATAGTAGGTCTCCGGCACGGTTCGTGTTGCGATTCGGGATTCTTAACTAGCGACGTGATATCCAGGCAACGGCAATGGCAGATCCTGATTTCTCTGCATCAACTGATCATTTGGAGCTATCCGTTTAAGGATCGTCATCTTCTCTCAGATTTGATTTGCGCCTCGTTCCTCCATCAGTATTAGCGGTATAACCTTCTGTTATGAGAGTTGCGCCTCTTTAAGTTATTCAACGCTATTCTATCATCTCTCGATATGAGACTATCTATTCAAGAACCTTCATTTGCTTATTCTTGTTCTTTTGAACCTTCAACTATGAATGTATCTTTTCTGTTTACAATACACCATATTCTATATCCTCAGTTTAAAAACCTTCCCAATGAAACAATAGCAATTGCGAAAAAGGACACGATAGCTATAGTAAATGGTGAGTATTACGATATAAATTAAGGTGAGAAGGAGTTTAGAAAGAAGATTCAAGTGTTCTGGAGGATGGCTGTTATCAGGTTACAAGAAGCTATTAGTAATTAGGCCACTCATGACTAGCTTATGGAATGGAGTAGATAAGTGTTGAAGAGAGAAAGTTAGAAGAGATTAGGGATCTGAAGATTTCTTAAAATTAATGGAGTTGTAATGATGTGATATATATTTTAACAAGATGATGTGACATTAGCTGATTTGTCGATTATTGGATAGTCTGTTTTATTTAATGATTGCAAAGTGGTTAACGGGAGTACTACCAGTATGGGAGCCTTAAGGTGAAACTACGAATAAGATAACGTGCAACAACAGCGGAAGTTTTTATTAATTAAGGAAAATAATAGACCCAATGAAGGAGAGGAGATAAGTGGAAGTGAATGGACCCTTGAGTGATCGTTTCTTTAACTTGGTATCTGGTTATAAGAAGGACAACAACCGACTCATACAGTAAGGACAACCGGAGGTGTGATTTTTTAAAAAAATTCAAAATTTTTAACAAGTTTTCGAAAAAGATTTTCCTTACAAAATTTCTAAAAGCCTTTTTGAATAAAATAAGTTTTAAACATCGGTTGTCAAGTTACTACTTGAGTTTCTTGTTTGTCAAAAGACTCAGATTAGCTAAAAGGATATTATTTTAGATTTAGTATTGTTAATTCAGGGGACGAAGTAATCCGCAATTATGAGGAAGTTGGTTATTCCTAACAGAAATGTACAAATATTGTTTGATAAGATTAACAACAAAACCAGCGTACGGAGTAACTATTCATCCAATTACTGGGATTATCAGAGTTCGAAGAATTCATTGATTTAACGAAAGCCTGAGCATGACCGAAGAATATTGGGAAGATTTCCAGATTTTTTTTAAGAAGAATATTATTAATAAAAGATTGTTATGTTGAATAATTCATCATTATTCCAAATTAAAAAGAGAAAACTCAAGGTTATCTGATAAGAACGCTATTATTATCGAATTGTTGAAGTATTATACGTGTAGGTACGACGTTACAGACGTGAGACTTAACAAGTAAGAACCTGCCATAATGCTTAGTTGCGAAGGCATTTTAGCATACTTCTAAAGTTGTTATATGATACAATTGGGATATGATCGATCAAACTCGAAAGATGAATACAAGTGAAATGTGGATGGTGACCAATGGTATCATTCTTGTCCTCAACATTACAGCGTATATTCCTTTTTAATTCCCAAAAGTGTATGAACTCCTTTTTCTTAATAAATTCTTTCTGATGATATCAGAATGGAGGATTTTGCATTCCTTTCAAATTTAATTGTTCCCCTCAAGTTTTGCTTTCTGCTTGGGACAAACAGTGTTATAATGAGACACTTTATTGGAATGACGAAGAGTCGGGTGGGACGCCACCTAATCATGTGTCGTATGCCATACGGTATGAAAGACTAGCCATCTTAAGTACCAATGTGGTTGTCTCATTCATATTCAAATCACTACTTCTTCTTTCTCTTCAACTCTAAGTTTATTAAAATTATGAATCCTTCTAGTTGTTTCGTTATACCGTTGTTCCTTGCGAGAGCTTTTCAAACAAAAGTCAACATATTATACACCCAGCGGGCAAGGTCTCATCTACCTCTCATGCATGGAAAGGAAATAAGGGCATATGGTGAGGATTGCAAATCACTGACCCTAGCTAGGGATACATTAAGAGCCAAGGGAATCTACTTCAATAAGGAATACGTCTCCGAGAACGAGAATTTGCGATATTCCTGAAAAATATGTTATTTAAAATATGGATGTGATGACGTGGAAAATTATTGCGGATACCTTATGCGTTAAAGTATTGAAAGATGTGGGAGCAACTTGATCGTATATCTCTCAAGGTTTTATTGATAAGATGAATTATCCTGTCGAATCAATAAGTTTATGACTAAAGGACTAGCAAGTTAAGAACGTGCAGTTATTGAATAAGTAAGTACCAATGGCGGAATCGATATTTCTGGCAATAAGTTGTGAAGAATTGATATAATTTGAGATAAGAGGATTTGACATTATTCTAAGGAATGGATTAACTATTCAAGTGTGATGCCAGGTAGACCCTCGTGATGGAAGAGAGTTCTGAAGACGTCAAATGAGAACATAAAGAAGTTTAAAGGATAAAGGAAGGTAAAGAACTTGTTAGGAATGATTTAAGATTACAGTGATCAATATATAAGTGCTATGGCGATTATAAATAAGAGTCAGGAGCAAACCGAACTTGAAGAGTTTACAGTCTCAAGATAAAATAAAGCCAGTATCCAACGCCCCACACAGAATGGCACTAGATAAAATAAAGGAGTTACCAGAGCAAACACAGGAGATAATTAGAAGAAAAAGCAATTGGACCTAGCGTACCCCCTAAAGTGCACCGGCACAAGGTGTTAATAAGAAAAATGGAAGTGTGAAATTATGTGTTAGTGAAAGCTCAACAAGTTTACTATCAAGAGCAGATATCTGTTACCTCGAACCAATGATTTGTTTAATTAAATGAACGAAGCAAGGTATTTTTATAAGATTGATTTAAGACTGAGTATATTACCAAGTGAAGATTGAACTTAGGAACATATCAAAGATAATTTTCAGAACTCAGTACTGTTGTTATAAAATTCTAGAAATGTTAGTTGGATGAACGGATATACCAGTGATGTTTAAATTTGATGAGTAGAATCTTGAAGGAGGAATCTGGATAAGATGTACTTGTATTACTTAGGAAGAATCATGCAACCTATACAATGATAGCTAAGGAGTCAAAGAAGAAGGAAGCGGTATAAAAAGTTTACCAGGTGAAAACTTTAATGGCAGGAAGTATAATTCTTAGTATAGACAGTCTGTAAGGAGGAGACAAAAAGGGGATTCAGCAGAAAAAAATTGAAGGATAGTATGAATGAAGAAAGACCAAAAGCACCATCAAAAGTAAGAAGTTTTATCATAGGCCAGTTACTATCGGAAATTTGTGCAAGATCCTTGAAAGTTGCGATATCTTGGATGAAGCTAACCGGGAAAAGCAATAAGGTTATATGAAATGGAGAAGGGTGAAGAAAGTTTTGCGGAGTTAAATGAAAGAATGGTTACAACACCTATTTTATCACTTTGAAAGTATTAGGGAGATTTGGTAGTTTATAGTGATACTTCTCGTAAGGGAATAGGATGTGTGTTAACGCAAAACAATAAAGTTATTGCATATGCATCCAGACAACCGAAACCTTATGAACAGAAGTACCATACTCATAACTGAGAATTAAAAGCAACAATAATATTCATTTTGAAAGATTGGGGAATATTATAAGTATAGAGAAAGATGTGAAATATATACGGACCATAAGAATTTGAAGTATGAACTCCCGAGGAAAAGCAAATATAGTGGCAAGAGACGAGTAAGAAGGAGAGAAAATAAACATAGAAACTGTACCAGAAGACTTATCTATGGAATTCTAGAAGTTGGAATTGGAAGTCAGGGTTCATGATCGAAAATGAGTAAGAATGTATAAGTATGACTTTTTAGTCGGAATTGCTAGAAAAGATAAAGAAGTGTCAGGAAGAAGTAGTAGATCAGGATATAAATCATTTAGTAGATAAAGAATTGTGCACGCAAAAAGGAGGATCAAAGTATTCTTAGGTTTTCTTCTAGAATTTGAATTCCATCAGTGACGGAGTTGAAGAATGAAATTTTACAGAAAGCTCATAATTTAAAGTATTCAATCCATTTAGAGAGTACCAAGATGTATAGAGATTTAAAGGAAAATTATTGGTGGCCGGATATGGAGAGGGAAATTGTGGAATGAATTAGCAGATGTTATATATGTCAAAAGAGTTAAAGTAGAGCATCAGGGATCAAGTGGATTGCTAGAGCCATTGAAGGTTCCAAAATGGAAGTGGGAGCAAATCGCCATGGATTTCATAATTGGGTTACCAAGCACAAAAGCTAATCATGATGCCATTTGGCTTATAGTGGACAGACTTACCAAGTCAGCTCATTTTCTGCCTATAAACGAAAGATTTTCGCTCGATAAGTTGGTCCATAGATACCTGAAGGAAATTGTAGTTCGTCATGGAATTCCTGTGTTTATCGTATCTAATCGAGATCCAAGATTTAATTCGAGATTTTGGAAGAGTTTTCAAGAATGTTTGGGAGCGAGATTGAATATGAGTACGACTTATCACCCACAGACGGACGGCCAAAGTGAAAGAACGATCCAGACAATAGAAGACATGTTACATGTTTGTGCTATTGATTTCAAAGGAAGTTGGGGTGAGCATTTACCTCTGGTAGATTTTGCTTGCAACCACAGTTATCACGTCAGTATTGGGATGTCACCCTAAGAAGCCCTTTTATGGACGCAAATACATATCTCCAGTGTATTGGGACGAAGCAGTAGAACGCAAAATACTTGGACCTGAATTAGTACAGCAGACAAAAGAAGTTGTTGAAGTTATCCAGAAGAGATTGATAGCCGCCCAAGATCGTCAAAGGAATTAGGCATACCAATCAAGGAAAGACATGGAATACGAAGAAGGAAGTTTAGTATTACTAAAAGTATCACCGTGGAAGGGATTAACGAGGTTTGGAAAGGAAGGAAAACCGAACCCAAGATATGTCGGACCTTTTGAAATTTTAAAGCACGTTGGCAAAGTAGCTTACGAGTTGTCGTTACCTTCGCACATAGAGCACATTCACAATGTTTTTCACGTATCAATGCTCAAGAAATATAATCCAGACTCCAGGCATGTAATAGAATATGAGCCAATAGAGCTTCAGGCAGATTTGTCATATGTAGAGAGTCCGATAGGGATTCTAGAGGAAAGAGAGAAAGTATTGAGAAATAAAGTGGTAAAGCTAGTAAGAGTATTGTGGAGAAACCCAAAGGTTGAAGAGTCAACCTGGGAGTTAGAAAGTGATATGAGAGAAAAGTACCCTCATTTGTTTTCTTAGGAGATTCTGAGGACAGAATCCTTTTAAGGGGGGAGGATGTAATATCCGGGATATATCGTGTAATTATTTTTGCTATTGAATAATTATTATCTGTGTTCAGTATCTATTCTGTGAATTAATTGTTAAGTGTTATCTATACTTGGATATTCAAAAATAATATTAATTGAGTATTTTAATTTTTATATGTCCAAAATAAAATATAGATAATTGTCATATCTTCCTAATTATTTTTATGGTGATTTATGAATTTATAAGAATCATATGAAATTTATAAAATCTTTTTCCGGGTATTTAAAATCTATTTTATAAAAACGGGAACCAACCGACGTCACCCGTTGTTACGTTTTTGGAACCCGACACTCTTCCGAGAACTCCTTCCTAACCTAATTGTAATATTCCGAGCGTTTTCCATGTTTCGACTTTTTCGATCCGGCGTACTGTTTGTCCTGCGCGGGTCCCGGCGCAACATTTTCGATACAAATATTCGTTTCGGTAAATCAATAAAACCCGTATTTTCGATAAACGGGAGCTTTTTATTAAATTATTACAATTATCACTTCGTAATACGTGTAACCAGACGCTGAGACCAAGACCGCAGTACAAATTGTACTGATTTGGATAATTATCCCGAAAACCGATACCGTTTGGATCAGTTTTTACAAATAAACGTACCGTTTTATATCCGGAATGATCCGACGGGATACTAATTTTTCCGTAAATATAAATAGCCTCTACCGTATTTTATTTTGTATCAGAAATCATTTGCAAACAGTATTTACAGAATTTTTACAGAGAAAATACTATAATTATATTATGTTCTTCATAATCAAACACAAATTCGGAGGCGTTATCGATATCCGATTTTGGCGTACATATACTCAAAACGAAGCTATTGAAATCTAGAATCCAAATCTTCCAACAATTTCAACCCAGAAACATCAGGTGATTTCCTATTAAATTATTTACATTCGAATTTCTTGGTATTTAAATTATGAATTTTTGTACGGATGATTATTTGAATGATTTGATGATTTTATGTTGTAGAGCTTGTTTTCTTGATCATTTTGGTATATTATACTTCAAATTTGGAGTTCAATAACATGTTTAATTTTAAGTTTGATTCTCTGATTGAAGAAATTAGGGTTTATATTGTTTGAATGTTTTCAATTCGATTTGGGGGAATCTTTGTTAGGGGTTTTCAGTCGATCTGCATGGGTGCATCGTGTTCCTCATCAAATTTGCAATCGAATCATGTATTCATACGTCACAAACGATTCCTGGAAAGTACGGAGTTGTTTTTTTTAATTATCGCCGGAGTTCATGCTCGAATTCGCCGGATTTCTTGTTTCTGCTATAGTTTGTGATTCTGGATGGTGATTTTGGATTCTCAGAACATAGAGGAATGAATTCGTGACAGAAAGCAAGACAGAAAAGCATGGTGGCGGGCAAATTAAGGTCGCCGGAGTCCGACGGCGGCCACCGGAAACTGGGTTCATCCCAGAAACCGGCGGTTCGTCCCGACCCGGTTACCGACCCGTTTACCTGGTTATCACAACCCGGTTTTGATCCTTCTCAACCCATTGTTCTATTCTAAAAAGTGTTTCTGGATTTCCTTTTTAAAAATAATTCAGAAATTCATTATTTAAATTCTAAAATTCATTTTAAATTCCAAAAAGCATTATTTTTAATTCTAAAAATTATTTTTAATTCAAAAATAAATCTAAATTAATTAGTTAATCAATTTTAATTAATATTTAATTAATTAATTGATCAATTAATTCGAACATTAATTGTTTAATTGATTTAATTGATTATTAATTGATTTTAATTAATTATTTAATTAGATTTAATTATTTAAAAATGATTTAAAAATTCCGAAAAATAGTTTCGAGCTTTAAAATATTATTTTCAAGGCTCGATAATTATTATAAAATTGTTTTGAAGCCAGAATTGGCCAACCGAACCTTGTTTATTACTCTGAAATTGATCCAACAACCCGTTTTAATCCTGAAAAATGTTTTAAAAATCATTTTAAATACCTGAAAGCCTGTTTATGACCCGAGACTTCTTTATAAATGATATGTCATTGATTATTTGACGTGTTATGTGTTATATGTGACTTGTTGGTTGACTGTCGGTCTATATGTTCGGTGATTACTTGTTTATAGCGTAACTTTTAATCCGTTAATCGGATTTGGGTAAAACGAAGGGTAGATAGAAATGTATGTCGAATAGAATCGTATGAGTTAAATATTAATAGATACTTATGATGCCTAGCAGAGTAAGCAAGGCGTAAAAAAGAGAAGCAGGTGATCAGAAAATAGAATTTACATGTAAAAAATACAGCAAGTGATCAGAGGATAGAAGCGAGGTATAGAAGAAGCCGACGAGTGATTGTTGAATGGGGTCATTAGACAAGTACAACTGAAGTTGAAATTGATTATGATAAGGCAAGTACTTCTAAACCTTTCTCAAGATATATTGCAAATATTTCTAAATTCTCTTGTGACATATTATTAATATTCAAAATAGCTCTGTTTTATATTGGAAATACTTTGAATCCTTCAGCCTTGAACCTGAGCCACATCTTTTGATCTTTGAGCCGTAAGCCTTATTCTTTGTGAACCATTTCTTGTTGATTTACTAGATATTAAACCACACAAATACGATACTACTCCACAAATATATAACCATCATGTACCAAACACTGGAACATAATTATTTAAACATACAGAAACTTTTATACTCAACCCTACCTTGTGACATCAAAATATTAAAACCCTGTAAAAACATTATCCATTTAATACCCGATTATCCTACAGGCTGAAGGCCATTTCTTTTATATACTTTGACATACCCTTTCTGGTACCCATGAATTCTCACCATGCTCTTATACAAATGTTTTATTGCTATTGATTATGATCTGGTTTTATTGAATTATACTGTTTATCATATTGAACTGCTTTAGAATTGGATAGTTTTCTTTGTATGGACCAGATTCGTGGTCAGACCATATCGATGGTCAAGTTAGGCCAATGTGTGCCTTGGATCCAGTAGTTAGAGCAGTGTTGTGTGCTTTGCTCGGGGTTAGTGCGTGACTGATCAGCATCCTGACCTTGGTTTTAAAAATTTAAAATGAATATCCAATTCTATTGGTTGTTTAACAAGAAACTTGATTCCTTTGAATCATCTCGTTTGATCATTGTTTAAACTCAGTTATTGCTATTATGACTTGCTGAGCTAGTTAGCTCACTCTTGTGAATCTTTTTATATATTTTACGGTTAAGAAGGATACGGTTGATAGCGAGGTTTCCCAGTTCAATGTACGAGTTAGGATTCCAGATTATGTTGGATCGAGCTAGCAGGAGCCTAATGCAGTAATGAGATCATAAGGTTGTAAGAATAATTTCATATCAGTTGTAAACTAAATTAGTTGGGATTTGGTACGTTGTAATAAAAGTTAAGGTTGTGGCTTGTTTTCATACTTTAACATGTTGCGATCCGTGGTTATGTAAAGCAGGGTCATTGGAAATAATATTTTATATACAGTTTTATATATTGAGTATGTGTTGTGGACCCCAAACTTCTGACCCGGGTTTGGAGGGCGCCACAAAAAGCATGATTCCGTAATAAACTCCAATAATCTTGAAGTGTTATAAGTCATTTTGTGTCTAGAATATATTCTTCGTATAAGCTTGTGATTTCCTTGAGGATAATTAAGTTATGGTGATTGATCTAGTTTCGAAGCATATCTGTTAAGCATTCGCACACACCACGTTTCTAGTTGTATGTTAGCTTGCATGATTTGATTGATATTTAGTGACCTAATTGCATTTGTTGATATGTCATGTGTTGGTTGGTTTAGTCATCGCGAGGGGATCGCTGCATTCATATAAGTTGCATTCATGCATGTTTTATTCTAAGTTTGAGTCTGTGATGCTTGAGGACAAGTATCGATTCAAGTTTGGGGGTGTGATAAGTGGCATTTTATACCACTTAAAGCGTCTCATAACGGCTTGAATTGGTGTCTTGAACTCAAGTATTTTGTGTATTTGACGCATTTTCTAGTGTTTTTGCATTTCAGGGTATAACTTGCTTAGATAGGTGGTTTTCATCAAATAAAGCTTAAGGAAGTGCTTGGAATCAGTCTAGGGGTGATGAGTGAAGAAATCAGCAAAAACATAAGCAAAATAAAGTATTTTCCAGAAGGGTAGCACGCGACCACGCGCCAGGAGCAGGCGCCCACGTGCCAGCAAGCGACCGCGTGGAGGCAACAGGCGACCGCGTGCGTGCGGAATTTCAGAATCTGGATTTTATTAATTCAAGTACAATTGGGCTTCTGTTGGCGCTGGTTCTCTTAGGCTATTATATAAACCTTATGGGAATACATTTTCTTCATCAAGAGCAAGGGCAAGAAGATTGAGAAGACCGTTTTAGCACGCAACAATGAAGAAGATGAACCATACATTTATGTTGTGATTCTTTTAATTCGTTGTAACAGTGGATGCTAGTTTTCTTTATGCTTTGAACCTTCATACTCTTGTGACGTACTTCATTATTTATTAAGTATTTTTATTAGCCTTATATCGTTGTGTTATTATCATGCTTTCATATGAACCCATAGTGACGATGAGTCCTATTATGGATGGGCTAATCGTGATAATGGGATCCTAGCGGATTTACTATGGAATTCTTTAGGTAATTGTTTAATACCTTAGTATGTGATGATTGTATGATATCTAGTATATGTTGTGCTTATTCGTCTTATATGCGTCACAAACATGTAAGATAGCCTGTTAATCTCTTGTGAAGCGACAATGAATCTTGAGATTTAAAACTTGTCATGCTAGCATGGGTTCATGTATTGTATGCATGATTAGTGGGTAACTCTAACCGTTTTATTTGCCCTATGTAATCATCATAAATAACTTGAGCTTAAATCGTTATGTTGTCAAATTATGTAGACATATAGGGTCTCAACATAATTGATGCATATTCAACTTCTATCTTAATTGTGGATACTTGGTAGAATGGTATTCGTACAACGAAAGTTGGTGTTTATCAGTTTCGTGTTGTTCGATTAATATCATCACCACTACATGCTAAGGTTAATAACAATAACTATTGAATGAAATAGTAATGAATTTAAGATCTCATGTGTGTTTAATATTGTTAATTCAAGTGTTTAATTCTCGTAGTAATTATTAGTTTACCAACCTTAATTGTTATTGTCTTGGCATTGAAGAATAATCATACATTGGCGAGTAAGTGTTAATTAAATATAATTAATCAGAGTCTCTGTGGGAACGAACTAGAAATCATTCTATATTACTTGCGAACGTGTATACTTGCGTAAATTATTTAGCGCATGCTTTGTGCCTAACAGATGGTCGAACAATTAAGTTCATCTTGTGGTATGATCTTATGGTGTCTAAGAGGATGTCCCGTAGAATTTCCTATAATACGATGCATCATATCAACTCCTCGATGACCAAGTCTATCATGCCACAGAATAAGGGATTTGGATCAACGATTTTGGGAATAGTGGCATTGTAAGACTCAGTGACCTTTATTTGTGTGGTATACAACCCAGGAGAGACTGAAGGTAATTTCTCCAAGATTTTTTTATAGCCTGAGGTAGTTGAAGTGATTAGGAGATATTCTTTTCCACCCTCATTAGTAGTTTCCACGTGAAAATCATTAAGACGAATATCCTTCAAACTTAAGAGGTTCCTAGTTGACTTGCTAGAGTATAGGGAATTTGGTATATGAAGCCGTGTCTCATTCGGTAGAGAAAAATTAGCCTTTCCAAAACCTTAGATTATATTAAACGTACCCTAAATTGTCCATACTTGTGAGTTGGTTTTAGTAAACTGAGAAAAATACTTCTGGTTTTGTAGAATTGTGTGAGTAGTTGCGTAGTCAGCAATACATATGTCTCTCATATTTGTGTTGTGTACATATATATAAGTGAAAAATGACTTTATTAAGATAAAAACGTACATAAAACTAGAACATAAAATAAGAACATAAAACAAGTACATGGAAGTAGATGTCAAAGCAAGTAGAAAAACTAGTGATCTAGGCCATAGTAAATATTAACACCATTTTCTAGTTCATTTATGGTCTTAATCATCGGTTCATCATTATAACTAGCCAAGTTTGTTTCCATTATTTGTCCATTCTGCCTTTTAGATGACTCGTAAGGTTCCACAAGATGTTTGGGTGTATGATAAGTACGAGTTCAATGCCCATGAGCCCCACATCTAAAGCAGATATCTCTAGTATCCCCTTATGGTGGTGCCTTCCTTTTATTTGGCATCTCATTCTGCCACTTCTGGTGGCCAGAGTTGTTGTTGTATCCATCACGCTGCAACTTCAGGTGACCAAAGTTATACTGATTACGAAACCGACCACGAAAATTTCCGCGTCCACGATTTCGTCCGTAATCTCGTCCTCCTCTATGCCCTTTCCCACGTCCATTCTTCCGGAATGACGTGTTATGTACTTCAGGTAACTGGGCAGAGCATGTGGGACGTATCTGATGATTTTTCAATAACAACTCGTTGTTCTTTTCAGCTACAAGAAGGAGATATATCAGCTCACTATATTTTTGAAAGTTGCGCTCCCGATATTGTTGCGCCAGAATCATAGTGTTGGGGTAAAAGGTTGAGAGTGTGTTTTCAATCATGTCAGCATGAGTATTATTCTCACCACACAAGGTCAATTTTGAGCTTATTTTGAATACGGCAGAATTATACTCATCAACATATTTGAAATCTTGTGACCTTATGTTAAGCCAGTCATACCGGGCATGAGGTAGATAAACATGTATTTGGTGATCAAATCTATCTTTGAGATTATTTCAAATGGTGAGTTGGTTTTTGACGGGTAAGTATTCAGATTTTAAATTTTCATGAATCTGATGCTTAAGAAAAATGATAGCCTTGGCATTTTGTTCAACGCTTGGGGTTTTTCCTGATTCTATGGTGTCTTTTAACCCGCAAGCACTAAGGTGTAATTCAGCATTGACTACTCAAGATAGATAATTAACCCCATATACATCCAAGGCAAGAAACTCTAATTTTGCAAGATTCGTCATTCTGAATAGATTTTAAACAAGATATAATATGTCACATAATATTTAAACAAGCAAGTTGAAATAACAACTTTATACAAAAGTTACGACGGCATAGCCGACCAGAAATTTTTTGATTATTATTTGACGGCAGCGCCATCTTTATAGTAGTATTACTCGACAACAGAGCCATCTTTATAGTATTACTTGACGGCATAACCATCTTTATAGTTTTCAATCGGTAACATAAATAAATATGTAACAATAATTAGAAAAAATGAGTAAAATAAATCGTACCTCTTTTATGAAATAGTTTTAGTTGATAGAGACTCGTGAGTCGGAATAAGTCGTACCTCTTTCGAGAATCAAACTTCAGTTGACAGAGACTCGTGCTGATAATGTAATATAACTAATCTATATACTATAGAGTAAGAAATAAAAAGAGAGATCTCAAAAGTATTATTACTGTACAAATGACTAGGCAAAACTTCTATTTATAGTAGAGTTTTATCAACTATATTATGAAAATTTAATTGATAAATTTTCTTAGTCAGTTTAACAAAATCTTGATTTTCATGACAAGCTTCCAATATTAAATTAAGTCTTTCTATCACGATTCTTCCTAGGTAAAATTTGACTATCATTGCTATAACAATTTTGCATTTAAAGGATAGTTTTATGTTTTGAAGTGTGGACAACATTCCTGTATGAACACTTAATTTGTTGTCTTTGTATGAACCAAAATTTGTCAAATATTACACAGTATCGATATATCATGAACAAGCCTCGATGTATCGAAATATCACAAGAAGCAAATGTTTGTAACGTATTTTACATCTTTTTCTGTGTGCTTTATTTTATACGCTCTCCAAAATATTTATCTCATTTTAATTTTTTGTACTGTTTATGTTAAATGATTGTATACTAATTTATGTCTAATTTATAAAATCAAATATAGTTATAAGTGATTTTGTTGGATTCGTATTTATGAGTATTTTAATACAACGAAATTTTTATATTTAATACTAATACAAAATTAAAGATATTAACAATAAAAATATGTATTGGTAAACGTGTACAACATAGAGGAAACATTTGCGGGGAGTGAGAGAGTATTTTATATGTAATCAAACATAAACACCATTTTCCAATGACCTAGAGACAGCTATGACTACTACGACCCCCGTACTAGCTACAGCTCCATACATAACTAATTACTACCCTGCAAACTCATGAGTAGTCAAAGTTGATATAGTGATGTAAGTAGGTATAATGAATTAAAAAAACCCACCCCTACACCTGTTTGTGTTTTGTGAATGCATGCTGCCTCGTCTGTCCTTGATTTACAAGACTCCATAATGATTTTAGTAAATCTTAAGCAGAACTGTAGATTTCTTAAATGGAGTAGTGTTTAATTAAAAGATCTGTATTGTCATTTAAACAATTACCTAGCCAGACCCAATAGCCTAGCGCAGAAAACGCTTTAATAGGGTTGGTTGAACAACAGTTCTCTGAAAAGTATTCTTTAGCACGCCTATCTCTGTATCTTTCACCAGCTGCCAAAAGCACGAGAGACAACTTTAACAAACAATACCTTCCCATTTTAAAACATCATGCGGTCTAGGTTGCACGCGGTTCGGATCGGATCGATTTTAGGGTAAAATTTGAACCAAATCGCGCAGAGCGGTCGGTTAACTGCATCAATTACGTTTGCGAATTTGTGATTCAATCACTTATTTTAAAATAATTAATAATTTGCAAAAAAATAAATTCGAAATATTAATAAATTCAAGTTTAAATTACGTGATAAATTTACATTCAAAAATAAAATACAAACTAGCAAGAATATTAAAAACATACAAAAATACGGAGACGAGAGAAAAGAAAAAAGAAAAGGATAAAAAAAATTACCCATTTGTTTGGTTATATATCTTATAATAATTGTGAATCTTATGAACGAAATCTTAAAAGTAACCTAAGATTAGTTAATAAATGTGTATACTTATTAATTTATATGATATCAACTACATTTTTGGAAATATATTTTATTATAAATATATGTTGCGAGTTACGATTGCGGTTGCGATTTTGCGATTTTCAAGAATTTAAAACCGCATTCAAACCGCGAATAAGCGATTTTTAGAATTTAAATTCGCAATCAACCCGCGGTTCGCGATTATCCGCAAAATGCGGTTCATTTGCGAGCGGTTGTATGCGGTGCGGTTGAGCGGTTCGTCTATACACCCCTAATACAGGTATACAACAAAACGTACATGATCATTTTTTAAAAGATTTAAAAGAAGGGAGTCACTTTCATCCATTATTCTAAAAAACGGAAATCAGGATTATTTGGTATAAAGATCTTTCAGTGATTAATCGAATAATCGGTGATTAATCGGATTGATTAATCAAAATATTAATTGGAAACAATTTATTTAATAAATAATAATAAATAATTTTATTTAAAGGTCACTAACCTTCCATATGATTTACAAAAATAAAATCACATAACATTATTTCAATATTGATATTTAAATGATAAGATTTACAGAAAAAATCACCATCCCTGATTCATAATTGATATTTAAGTGGTTTATACTAATTAATTACTACTTACTGCTTATTAGTCACTACTCCCTTTGTTTTTATATATTTGTCGTTTGATTTTTCTGCACATAATTTAAAGTGATTTGACCGTGTACTTCAAATAATTATTTTAAATTTTTTTGTAAATTTTAGTATAAGTCATGTATTTTTATTCAGAAAAATAAAGATTTAAAAATAATCAATTTTACTATCTGGTCAAAGCACTTTGAAATATGTTCAGAAAAGTCAAATAACAAATATATAAAAACATATGGAGTACTTGATAGTTAGAAAATTACTAACTACTAATTTAAAGCTTAAAATTTAAAAAATTATTATTATTATTATTAATTATTTAAATATTAAATGTAAATTATTATTTTCAGAAAACATAAAATTTTTCTTAATAAAAATATTTTTTTAGTAATTTTAAACTTTACCTGATTCGATCGATTTTTGATCTGAATCGACCGATTTTTCCCGGACTACCCGACTTTTGACCGATTTTTTTAAAAATCATACTATGACCCGATTAACGATTAATCGAGATGCGACCTGTCTAAACTCTGATTAATTGGTCGATTAATCGATTAATCAGCCGATTTTTAGAATAATATTTCCATCCAGTAATAATATTATTATATCTCATACAATTTCTGATCCCAATCTGATCCGAATCAGATAACATAAATATTAAATATGAATTTAAGTCGATTTGAACCGACGAGTAAAGTGGGGCAGGAGAGAGTAGAGAAAGGGATAAAATGGAAGGACGGCCCCGCGGGGAACCGTGGTATAAAAAGCTTTACTGGAGGAGCAGGGGTGAAAAGATACTACAAACTCAATAAGATATTCCTGCTGCTTTACTTGTAGTAGCATTTACATACACATTGATAACTCCTGGTGGCGGGGCTGCTCCTTCGACGCCGTCCTGGATCTTTCGCCGCTGTAGAGGTGTAGCTGTGGTTGGGTTCCTACAAAACAACACCGGAAGGGGGGTTGGAGTCCCGCGCTGACGCGTGTAAAGCATCCACTCCCGCATTCTTTTTTGGCAACTTGAAAGCCTTGCCCAAACCCTTCAGAGCATCACTATAAGCGGAGGACGACATGTCCGGATTATAATGTGGTAAACCTGCAAGAAGCAAACAAAAAACACAAGTCAAAAACAAGAAGCAGCAACAAATGGGAACAGATAAGAAACATCTAAAAGGTCCGGACAAGAAATAAAACTACTTACAGCCCAGCCTATGCAAAGTTCTATGATTCATAAAGGTGTCTCGGGTCATCTGGAAACCCAGACATTCACAAAATGTAAAAATTAACCGGAGAGTTTCACCCCGGAGCACATCCCTGCGGAAGCGAGTCCGGACTCCTTCCGAAGCTATATGGGGTAGATAGTGCAAGTCCAAACCCCGGAGCATGATCAACTCACCATTCCAAAACTTCAGCGAAGACTGCTGAATAACGGGCCTATAAGAACCACCATATCCACACTCCGGAGCCCGGAACCGAAGCTCATATAACGGGAACTGGCTAGACCGGACTAAATGAAAAATGTGATGCCACAGCTTGAAAGTGGGCTGAACTTTAAACTGATTGCAGGTGGCAATGAACCAAGTCATCCACTTTATTCCATTAGGCGTTATCTGCATTGGAGAGATCTTGTACACATATTTGCACAAATGTTTTAGAAACAAATGCCAGTGTGGATTCCATCCAGACCGGAGATGCTCCAACCATACGGGAACGAAGCCATCAGCCGGCCTATGATGAGCCCTCTCGTCCGGAGTCGGCCACCTCCACTCAATCCGGCGATCCAACTGAAAAGCAGCCCGGACCGCCGAATCCTGGGCTTCATTATCTAGCCCAGAATACTCATCCTTCAACTCATAGTGCTCCTTAGCCACTATGCTGTTCGCAAACTTCCTGTCAAAAGCTTCCCTATCATAAGACCCTGGGCCAGCATTCTCCTGCCTAGCATATCCGGACCTAATGCTCCTAAAATAAAAACTGTTTTCTATCTCCTCGCTCTTAGTAACAAAATAACCAAGATTCTCCACCCACAGCCCCTCTGGACTACAAGGTACCTTTCTTGAAGATATTTTAGCAACCGTAAGCTTCGTTATTGCCTCAGAATCCGAAGTCGAAGCCCTCTTCCCCATCCCAACCCGTTCAGAATCAGCAGAAGACACAGAATCTGAACTAGATGGCCCCGGATAACAAGTTATGAACGCCTTGGCGAGAGCTTTAGTCCGGACCATAAACCTAAAACAAGTTACAAAGGTTAGTCTAAAACTCCTACAGTTTATTATCTTTGAAGCTACATGGTCCGGACTACCCTACGATTCAATTTTATTACAAGTCAAAACCTTACAATCTGGAGACCCCCGAATCCAAACAAACAACCCTAGCCTGTTACTCCGAACTTAGATATCAAAACAACACAAAAACAACAACCAATTACGACCTCCAAAACCTACCCTATAAGTCCGGACTAGTTATCCGAGTCCGGACCCCAACATAAAACCCTAATTCCAGAAACACTATCAAAACAAAATCAAAAACCAAAACATAGACAAAAACACACATATATACACATACATACAAAAACATCCAACAAAAACAAACACAATAGCACAAATAAAGAATACAACACACCAGCAAATTGAAAGAATGGAACAAAAAACAGAAAAGCAAGGGAAAAAAGCTTACAAAGTAGAGATAACGGAGAAGTTGAGGACGGCCAAGCAAACAGCAATAGAACCTGGAGCTTCTCCGAGAACCACCGCCGGAAAAAGAAACGGAGGAAAAAGAAAGGAAAGCAAGAGAAACAGAAAAGATAAAGAAGATAAAAAAACAAGAAAGAGGGGAAGGACCGCCTTTTATAGCCGTGGTAAAAAACCTAATCGCCACGCCACGTGGCACAATCCCAACCACTCATCCCTCACAGTATTTAATGCTTATCATAATTACGGCACTTCTCTCCATCTATAACAGCTGTAATAATTCAAATAATTGGGGGGAAATTCCCCAAAACCGTTTCAACTTCCAAGTCCGGACTACATAAATCAACGAACTCCGGACTGGGGGGCAAGAAAAACTCAAATCCTGCTAAAGACAACAACCTGAGTCCTGATTCGCTAAACTCAACGAACTCCGGACTGGGGGGCAAGAAAAGCTCAACTCCTGCTAAAGACAACAACCTGAGTCCTGATTCGCTGAACTCAACGAACTCCGGACTGGGGGGCAAGAAAAGCTCAACTCCTGCTAAAGACAACAACCTCAGTCCTGATTCGCTGAACTCAACGAACTCCGGACTGGGGGCAAGAAAAGCTCAACTCATGCTACAGACAACAACCTCAGTCCTGATTCGCTGAACTCAACGAACTCCGGACTGGGGGCAAGAAAAGCTCAACTCCTGCTAAAGACAACAACCTCAGTCCTGATTCGCTGAACTCAACGAACTCCGGACTGGGGGGCAAGAAAAACTCAAATCCTGCTAAAGACAACAACCTGAGTCCTGATTCGCTAAACTCAACGAACTCCGGACTGGGGGGCAAGAAAAGCTCAACTCCTGCTAAAGACAACAACCTGAGTCCTGATTCGCTGAACTCAACGAACTCCGGACTGGGGGGCAAGAAAAGCTCAACTCCTGCTAAAGACAACAACCTCAGCCCTGATTCGCTGAACTCAACGAACTCCGGACTGGGGGCAAGAAAAGCTCAACTCCTGCTAAAGACAACAACCTTAGTCCTGATTCGCTGAACTCAACGAACTCCGGACTGGGAGGCAAGAAAAGCTCAACTCCTGCTAAAGCCAACAACCTTAGTCCTGATTCGCTGAACTCAACGAACTCCGGACTGGGGGGCAAGAAAAGCTCAACTCCTGCTAAAGACAACCACCTTAGTCCGGATTCGCTGAACTCAACGAACTCCGGACTGGGGGCAAGAAAAGCTCAAGCTCTTTTAACAAAACAATCAAAAACTCATGCTCTACAAGCATACTCAAATTCACTCCCCCATCCAGAAAATCTGCATAAGGGAGTGGGGGGCACATGATAGACCATATGGCTCCTGGGAGAACTACTCCTAGGCCTTCAGCTCCATACAGCTCCTGGGAGGACTACTCCTAAGCTCCTAACTCCATACAGCTCCTGGGAGGACTACTCCTAAGCTCCTAACTCCATACAGCTCCTGGGAGGACTACTCCTAAGCTCCTAACTCCATACAGCTCCTGGGAGGACTACTCCTAAGCTCCTAACTCCAGGCAGCTCCTGGGAGGCCTACTCCTAAGCTCCTAACTCCATGCAGCTCCGGGAATGCCTACTCCTAGGCTCATAACTCTACGCAGCTCCTAGAAGGGGTAGTCCCGCACACTACCACTCCTGACCAGCTTAGTCCCGTAAGCGGAACCTTGATAAACCCCAACACGTGAGACGTTGGCCCAAGCACGTGACGGGGACAACTGTCACACATCAATCATGGGAATAATCAGGGCACGTGTCAGAGGATCCTCAAAACATTCCTCGACCAGTCCCGCGCTGACGCGTGTAAAGCATCCACTCCCGCCAGGTGCCCTCCGCTCCCAGAACCAACGGCTACGATTCGAAGGTACCAACCCCAAAACCCTACTCTTGAGCTATAAATAGCCCAAGAAGGTGAGGTTTTGGGGTTAATCACTCTCTCACACTCATATACACACACAGCAACCTTACATTCATCTTCATCTTCCCAAAAAGCTAGTTCTTACTCTCACGCCGGAGGCGCCGCGGGACTCCAACCCCCTTCCGGTGTTGTTTTGTAGGAACCCAACCACAGCTACACCTCTACAGCGGCGAAAGATCCAGGACGACGTCGAAGGAGCAGCCCCGCCATCAGGAGTTATCACACATGTAGGGGAGAAGAGATGGAGAAAGCACGAGGCTCGAAAAACAGAGGAGTTAGGGAGACAACCTTTTAAACTGGCTTTAAATTTCAATTGCAGAAAAGGGTAAGACCTACATTCATATTCATATACACCCACCCACCACAATAAAAGGCAAAGATGCTGCTGCTACTATTATTCACAGACCCTAAACACTCACATACATGCATGTCTGTATGTTTCATCATGCATGTATATCAACATTATTTATTATGGCACACATGAAAGAGGCATGTCATGTTAACACCATTATACATAGTGACGGAACAGAATTTCAATCGAGCAATAAAAAGTTGATACTTTTTTTTAATTTGAATAGTCAATTCTGACCAGATTCCGTTATCGAATTATATATGAATATGATCAGTTGTGCATAAAAAAGTGCTACATGGTCGATAGGCAATATGTGAACAAAAAATCAAAAAAGACCTAAATTGAATTGAAATCGGCATAAATCTGAAAAAGACGAGCCAACTAAAATTGAGGCGAAATCATAATCCAAAAATTAAAAACCAATCAGATTTTAGATGATTCAATTACGGTTATAAATTCAAACTGAACCGATTATTTATTCGAAAATCAAGCCAAACCGACCATACTCTTCCCGAGCAACAGAGCAGGACTCTAGCTCTATCCCCTGCAAATTTGAATTATTAGAATGGATTTTATACGACAGAGCAGTAGATGAGGCAAGAAGTGTAGGACAAAATAGGAATGGTCCATAAACAGAATTAACTGTACAAATGTAGCAGCAGCAACATATAAAAAATGAGGAGGACCATGAATATGGTGGACCAAAAAAATCCGAAAGAAGAATAAAAAGAAAGCTACTTTAGTTAATCATCTGTTTAGTCTGGCTGACAAGTCTGTGAGTTTAAATTTGTAATGTCACATTTCACCATCCCCACCACCCCCTATGTCATCCTTACTGCAATTCAGCTTCCTTGCCGCTGCACCACAACATTTACTCATTTTTATTATAATACCTCGGTTTCTTGGGAATTCTGTAGCTATATTATTTATACGTATTTCGAGACTTAAAATATTGATTTATAAAATTTTTTAAATAAAAATTTAAACATAAAATTTAAATTCAGAAAATAAATTAAAAAATATTATGCACTTATGTTTTAAAGGAGTATTGAAAAGTGTGTCAAAAAATAATATATAAAGAGATTTTCTATGATGCAATAGTTACTAACTCCCATATAAATGGACTCTTCTTATTGATGGTTGAATAATAAATGTTAATGGCCCCCTCATTCACATCAATTCCACCAATTAAAAGAGCTCATTTTTATTGAAGTTAGTGACCAGAAAGGGACAAAAAGAGTACGTCTCGTTTAGAAAAATAAGGTCGACAATGATGTTGAACATTGCAATTTGCAGGTCTTAATTCAAGTCTCAGGGGGTTATCTGAACAGAAGATCAACAAAATTGAAAATAAAAAATAATGAGGCATGAGGTATATACAGAATAGAACAGAAGAGGCATGTGATGGGAGAAAAGCCAAGAATGCGGATAGAGGGGAGGGGACCTCTGCCAATTTATCAAAAGAGTTGAACAGATAAGTCCTAGTACACTTTTGTCTCCATACTCCTCAGACCTAGTTGCAGTTGCAGTAAATCTTTGATCTCATCATTCATCATATTATTGTGCATGTCACTTCATCTTTCTATCTCTATTCTTTCAACCACAAGCCTTCTTTAAAGAATTTCATTGTTCATAGGTTTTTCAATGCAATCAGAAATACTTCATACTTGATCAAATTAGTAGTAGTAACTTAATAGAAAGCATCAGGGATGTATATAAGGAAGCCATAAGGTTATACTAAGTTTACTAACATAAGAAGTTCAGCTGGTACTACATAAGGTTATAACATAAAAGAGCTAATGCCATTGTCTGAAGCAGGCATACAGAGTTTAGTAATAGCCAAGTCTGATATATTAGGGTGCTACATTCTAAACAAATGACCAATTTAAGAACATGAAAGCTAGGCAGTGACTGGAGTTATCGTCGGCCAGAACTTTCCAAGCTATGGCCTGATCGTAAGAGATTGGTCTGCCCATGCTCGAAACACATATTCCTGCCGGGAGATAAGCAAACCCCTGCAATAAATTAGGGATGTGAGTTGAGATTTTGAGAACCCGAATACAAAGCCTTGAGAGGAAAATTTCAGTATGTACGAATAAAGAAAAACATAACAATGAAAGAGGTAAGCATCATAAGCTATTGATACTCTTACCTGTTGCATGATCTTCGAAAATTCAGAAAGAAGAACCTTCCTACCAGCTTCATCAAGAACCTTGTCAAGCATTATGTCCTGAAGGGACACAAGTGTAGTCTCAAGCATGTCAAGACCGGCCTGGTTTGCAAAAGTGAAGACCGGTGATATCTGCATTTCATCATTTTCAGTCTGTTAGGCTTAAAGTTTGGCAAGTTTAATCATTAAAGTCCCTGCCTAATTGAGTAGAAGGCTAATATATATCACTGGGAGATTGGAGAAAGAAAAGGGTAATTTAAAGTTGCAATGAGATATCCTTTACATTTGTTTTCACTGAACAGCACAGGATCGCATCGGAATGATTCCAAAGTTGTTTCAACACTGCGTCGCCCACTCGAGAGTCTACTTGCAGGAGATCAGTCCCAATGTGAATCCTAATAAGAAAAGCAGTATACAAGTAATCACGAAGAAGATTGAGGAAAGAATGTTGGTTTAAAGATAATTTAACAAACAAATCCTTATCAACATCAGTTGGTTGCAAAAACTTGTGAAACACAAAGCACACTCCTTCAGACTTCAGATAACGGTATCATGAAACAATAATCAGTAGATAAAAATATTCTAACTCACATGTAACAGCACATCAGGTGGTTAATTGTGGTTATTACCTATAGCTCCTGCAAATCCAACGTGACAGTGTGAGAGCCTCAGGAGAACCAGGTAGTTGTTTTGGGCCCAAATGGGTGTTTAGCCGTGAAGGTGCAATAGCCATTGCAACCCTCTGGACGGAACTTACAACAGTACGCACATACTGACGAGCCATAACGGTTACGTTGTCCCTCGAGTGGTTCTCGTAAGTGAACTGGAAAGCAATAGTCAGCACAGAGCGAACATTATAACTGTTCAAATCAGCTTCCCCAGGAGGGCGTGCACCCCCAGATCCCACTTCCAGTGTAGAAGCCAAATCCAATGTTCTATTCACACTAGGCTTGTCCTGCAATTACAAAAACATGAACACACACTCTTCGAGGGGATAAAAAACCAGATTAAACCAGGTCCTTCCTATGAGGCCTTTTTTGAGGTCAACTCATTATTTGATTAAAAAATAGTTAAAACCGAGTCAGAGATGTCACTGAACTGATTTAGGATCTAGGGGTATCACACGAAAGCCAGATGGCAGCAACGGCGCATCATCAGCACATGTTTCGTCAATTGGTGCAAAGACAAGCTGGGCACAGCCACCTGCAGCATTCTCATCAAGCCCACTGCAAAGCTGTTGTAAATAATATAAGTAAATTTCCCCACAAGAAAAAAAAACCAGTTGAATACCAAGCTTATTATCATGTCAAGCATTGTAAGATAAATCTTACTTGCAATAGATACATATCACGTGACAAAGCTAGGTCCTCTGGGGAAAAAGCATGACCCTCCAGCCGAACCACCTCCAGAAACTATGAGAAACAGTCAGAATTACACCAGGATGGCTTTAGAAGTGATGAAGAATACATCTATGAAATACAAAACTGAAAAATTATGTAGTGTTTACCTCTTCATGTTCCACGGTATGAGCAAGAGGCAAAATGACCTGGGTACCAGGGAAACCACCAGGTCTGGCATAGGGAATGGCATAAGGACTTGCTTTTAGAGATGCAGCAGAGTAAGCATCAACTGCATAGTCAGCCCATTCTGATCGGTGCTCCCTTAAGAAACGAACTAGCAGAGCTGGGGGTACATCCTGCACAACCACAAAAATAGTTAGCAATTTTGATGAAAGTTTCTTTTGGAATGATATAATGAAGGACCGTGATTTAATTAAAGGAAGCAAAATTGGTAAATTACAAAGTACCTGAAGAAGCATCGATGCTTTTGCACAGAGCACTCCTCCATATGTCGGCAACATTGTCAATGCGTTATTATACTGGGAACCAACAAATTTTGCTGGATTCGAGTTAATGGCAATAGTTACATCCTCCACGCCGTCACTACCCAAAATCGACCAACCATCATCAAGAAACCCATTCACAGCAACGTTAAAACCCCTGTGATTCATATCCATTTAATTTTAGCTAAAAGGCAATAGTAAGATATAATTATTACTCCATAAAATAAAATCATGCAATGAATTTGCTGGTCTAAGTTTCAAACTTAGAATCAGCTTGTAGGTCTTCAAACACAACAAATTATTGCTATGATTTTATTAGACATTGAGTAAAGCTTTACCTGCAGAGTCTTTGACTGAACGTTCTTAAAACAGCTGGCTGCCGCCCACCAGTATACTGAATTTCTCCACTTGCCTCCTGTGCAATTTGTCGTATGTGTCGCAAAGACTGCAAAAATTATCAAGAACAAAATTTAAATAGAATTTCCGACATGATAATGTGAACTTTAGGATGAATGATCTTACTGCCATGGTCATCTTCTGAGCAAGTATTCTCGATGATTCATACAGAGGCCTTAGAACTTCAGGCACACTCCAAGGCTAAAAACGCAAAGAAGTCATTGCATAAGGAAATTGAGCAGTAGACAACAAAAAGGAGAACTGTAAAATCATTTATGACGACTTACATCCAGATCGATGTGATCAACAATGTTAATGATAGAGCCTCCACCATCACAAGGTCTAATAAGATAGCCACTAGGTAACATATCAGCTCTTACGAAACATGTAGCAGGTGGCCCGGGTGGACCACCAGTTGAAGATGTCAAAGACCTCTCACATATCTGCAAATTTTGATTCCCATCAGTGTTGGACCAAAGTAACGAAACTAACAATAAACTTCGTAAAAGAATGACCTAAAACTAATGCTTACAACTTACCACAAGACTGCCATCTTCCAAATTTGTAGTATATCTCAATGTCCAAAAGTCTCTAGCCGATGCCAGTGTTGTAGGTGCATACGTCTGAGAGAACAATTCAAATCATAAAAATCTTGCTTTTATAAACTATACATAGAGATATAATTTTGAGTATCAAGTAGCTATATAGCTTGAGACACTTCATCACGATGCAAACCTGCATATATATGAGCTCTATTCTTCCTCCATTCCCAGTAGGAATGACACTCAATACATCAAGGCAACGGCAATCGCGGAACCAAGATGGACGATCTTTAAGGATTTCAGCGACCTAAAACAAAATAGGTGCTCATAACTCTACGATGAACACCAAAAAAAATTTTTCTGCCACAAAATTGACCTAGAAAAGAAGCAAAATAGAAGCTCAAAGAATTGAAGATATCTACCTTTGTGGGCTCTAGACTCACAAGACCGCAGGCTCGTGCTGCTATCCCACTACAATTGCGAGAAACGGCAACGATGCCAATTGAATCCGGACCAGGCTGCAAAAGAAATATTGTTAAGAAGATATTGAATAAATGATAATATAACGGCACTTTGCTCTGAGACAAAGTAAAACTACGAATCAAACACGCACAAATCATTCCTGAGAATCTGCGAGAATACTACTTATCGGTATGAAAAAGTTGCTTATACCTTCATCCCAATCATCTGCACCCAGTCGACAGCAGTTCCAGTAGCCTTGGAGAGGAACTCTGCCAGGGTCTCCTCAGCAATTGCGAGAAGACTACAAACAACAACAAAAAATTAAGCTATCAAACAGACAAGTACATAAAATAAGTAAAGTCAAACACATAGATAAATCATAATTACCCAGCCGGGCTGTTAGCATCCCTTTGTGGGTGCTGAGGAGTTGGGTTTTGTTGTTGTTGCTGACCACTTACGACCACAGACTCACAGCTAGTGTCAGTGGTCGTCGCTGATGGCTGTCAAAATTCAAGTAATTAGATTTTGTTCAAGTAAAAAAGACGACGGTGAATTACTACATGATTTTTTTTAATATACTGAATCGTCTTTAAGTTCTAAATATTAGTACGTTGCACTAAAGCATTCAATGACACAGTGATAACATGGTCACTAAATGAGAGGTGATATGCGTGAGGGATCAAGTACATATACATTTTACATAACTGATTGCATAAATTAAAGTTTAATACACAAATACAAGAGAGGTGTTTTGAAAACAGAGATGCTTACAGTGTGCACTAGTTGGGTGCGCATGTAGCCATTCTCATAAACCAAATGAGACACCTGCTTTTGCAACCGATCATTTTCTTCCATCAGTAGCTTGTTCATTGCAGTCAGCTTCCTGTTTACAGTCTGAAGACGAGATGCTTCCTTCCTTTGTTTCTCCCGGCATCTTAAAAAATATATCTAATTAGTATTAAAATTCACTATTTGCTACATTTTAGACATCTTCTACCTAGATGACCCATACAAGTCTGGGCAGACAACAGGGAAGTTAGCAGAAGTTTATACATGGAAGACTGAATCAATTTAAAGCAATCTAATTATGATTTGTTTGATCAACTTATTTCTCAGTTTTGAAAGCATAAATCCTGAAACATGAAATCAACTGACTTCAACAAATAACATGCATTTCCTTTGGTACTCATAAGATGCTGGTAGAATCAACAAAAATATTCATCTTATATACATTTATGTAACACACATCTCCTTAAATCAATAATTTGATATCATTATTAACCCGGATAGGGAGAACAATATTAAAAACCTTATAACATACAAGAGAAAGAACCTCAAAAATGAGTCAGTAGTAAAAGAACTTTAAATTTAGTCTAATGAAGATTAACCAAGGTACTAAAATAATTAGTGATAAGTTTTAAGGTCAAATCTAAACAATATTAAGATATCAAAGCATTTAACTATTAATATGTCAGCTTAGTGACTTGTACTGTTTTTACTGAAAGATTCCATAGCTCTTTAATTAAAGGTAGAACATAGTTGTACAAGTACATGCAAGGTAGCAGGGAGTCCAGATATAATCCTGCCTTTTTCAATCAGGTTATGATTCTGGTATTTCTGTATTTGTTTTATAAAACAAGGAATCTTGACCTAAAAGTGTTAAGCATTTGAGGGCACTATCCCAAAATAAGTTTCTAATAAAATTATTGCTAAAATAAAATAACTGTAAGCCACTCATAAAAACAAGCAGTAGAAACAAGATCAGCAATTATGAATAGCAAAAGTCATCACCTTTCTATCAGGCGTCAACATGAATATTTTGGAAACATTCATCAACATATTGTTCTTCAAAATATATTAATCCCAGAAAATTCAATAAAGTAATAAACATTCACAAAACAGCTACTAAATCTCAAGACCTTGAAAAGACACAAACAAATACACTCACACACACAATAACAACTCAAAATGAGAGTGAGTTTAAAAGGGTAATGAGAAAAAGTGTATATATATACCTGCGGTTCTGAAACCAGACTTTGATCTGTTTAGGTTCAATATTAGAGAGAATAGGACACTCTCTAATAAGCTGTTGTCTTCTCAAAGAAGTTGGTTTTGGACATTCTGTATACACTCTCTCCAATGCTTCAACTTGCTCTGGCGTATATCTCACATACTTACTTGAATCCATTTGTTCTTCTCTATGCATACTAAGTGCCATCTTTATAACAACTAATCAAACAAACTTGTAAAAACTTCTTAGCTACAAGCAACTAAAGGTAACTAGTAATCTGCAGGCTCTCTATCTCTCTTATCCAAGAGAGCCTACTCTCATCACTCATCAAGAACTTTTGTGGTTTGAGAATTTAGAAGGTTTCTGGAAAAACCCAGCTGCAAAATGTAGGATTTTCTTGAAAATGAAACTTTTTTAGTGTGTGAAGTTTAAAAAGAAAACACAAAGGTTAAAGAGAGAGATAGAGACTAGGGAGATATATAGAGAAAGTGTAGGGGAAGGAGAGAGAGAGAGAGCTATAATTATGATGAGGGTGCTGTGCTGCATGTATATACTGTATGTATAGATGTAGCTTTAAATTGAAGGCAGGCCAAGACAGAAATTTTGGGGGACAGTAAAGGAGTTACCTTTTTCTTGCTTTTTTCTGTTTTTCTCTCTAGATTTATAAAGAAACTGGTCTTTCTTTCTCTCTCTACAGATGTCATGTGATGTATGTGTGTGTATGATGTTGTAATGCCATGGATGGATGTTATGAAGATGCATGAGTTTGTGATATGTATCATATGTATTTGTATGTGTTTATCTGTTGGGGATGAAGCCAAACTGTACTTACATGCATGCCAAGCGTGAGGACTGAGGAGGGACAAACTTTTAGAAAGAAATTCTAGAGATATCTAGTTGGAATATTGCATGCTTAATACAGATTTAATATAGTATTTTTTTTACAAAGTCTATTACATGTTTAAGATTTAACAAATTAAATGTAATGTATATGCTTTATCATAAAATTATTTTGTCAATTGTTGCATATGTAAGAAGTAAAATTATGTGCAGAATCAATTAGCTAAAGGGCTGTTTGATGATTTATGGGATTTATCTGGCATAAGAGTGTCCTTTAGTGGATGTTTAGCTAATCCTATACTGTCATGCATTTTTAAGATTAATTTGTTAGTTGACGAGTATTAACCACGTTTGTTATGTATAAAACCAAAGCCCAACAGTTAATTGTCATTAAAACTTGGTTTACAGCTATCTTATAATGGCCGAGCTTTAAGGAAAAAATGATAAAAATAAATGATTTTCTTAAAAAAATAACAAAAATAATTATGGTGAAAAAATGACAATTTTAACCTATTGGATACAATTTGTATAAGATACTACACTTATAGTTGGGTATTTCCTATTTGGATACTCCAGTTGGGAATCTTATTGACTTCAACATTTCAAAAATTGATCATTTTTTTAACTTTATATAAAATAAGCTAAATTTCTCATTTACCTAATTTTAAGTGATTTCGAGTTTAAACAAAGAAAAGTTGTTAAAACTGTTTTATCTAAATTTATATAATATATATATAAGTTTGTCGTTTGTTCTACTATACTTTTTTTTCAAAGTTATGTTAGTGATTTAAATGTTGAGTTTGATTTTTTTTTTTAGAAAAGAATTTGAAAAAAGTAATAAAAGAAAAAATATATATTTGTGAAAATTTGAAATCTTGTTTCGAACACTATAACCTAAAAGATTTTTGTATAGTTTAGATCAAAGATGGTATATTTCAATTTTTGAATAATTTTTTGTGATTATTTGTGATTAAATATAGTATTTTATATTAAATTTTCAGTGTGACGATCAAATTCTCTTATCCCGAATTTGGGGGCGTCACAATTTAAGTTAGAATTTTTCAGCTACTAATTTAGGTGATAATAGTTATTTTGTTCTTTCTCAATAATTATGATGCATGAGTCTTTTATGTAAAAAGTTCTCACAAATAAAAATCACTGGTAACAAAATTATTGACACACTAGACAAACTCAAGGTATCATTACAATAAACAGGGCCTTCACTGACAGCAAATTCGATCGGTTTAAGTTTAAAATCGGCTGGTATCATAAAATAATGAGAGGAGTATTATCGATCAGATTATTCTTTATCGTTATTTTCTTTTTTTGGATAAATTTTACGTTGCTTGGCGAAGAAGGTTGTCACTCGTGGGCCACCTTCTAACATGTCAGTGCCACATAGTCGTGGGATCCACTAAAATGTGTCATTACACGTCAATCAAATTGGTAAATTCCTACCTATTACATCGACCAAAAATCGGTCGTAAGGAGCTAAAAATGACCGAGTATGCAGTCGATAATTCGATTGGTATAGAAAACTGCTGAATTGGTCGTTATCGAAGAAGTAGTTTTTCGGTGAAGCTCAATAACAACCAATATATACTGACCGCTTCATGCGATCGTTTTTCGTATGAATCTAGTCGGTATTTGATAAATTTGGTTGGTATTTGTTGCCCATAAATGGTTAATTGTTTAATATTATTGGTGTTTACGTCGGTTGGAATTCTCGACAAAAAAATTTTGTGTGCTACAATTGACCATCCCCGTGCGCAACACACGTACAGTGCCAACTGCAAACACATTCAAATCATATCCAACTAACATAAACTCCAATAATATTAAACAAAAACTAAAAACTATATACAGTAAACTAGTATCCAGTGGATTGTTAAATAAACTAAATTTATTGATTGTGCTACGTTCAACAAATAACCAAATTAACAACCAAATGTTAAAAAACAAAAAAAGGTAAGTTGTTGATCGAATTATGATAATGAAAATATGATGAACGCTATGTAGTTAATTAAAAAAAATGGATAACACACACACATTATATATATATATATCTGTGTGTGTAGAATATGCCTTAAACTCCTTAGGCACATCGTCAATATAAGTTGGCTCCTTTTAAAGAATAAGTTCTTTAACTTAAAAGAAAAGCGTTTAAGAGCAAGGGTGAAACAAGAATAACGTTTAAGAACTAGTGTAAAGCATAATGTAACGTAATATGTAACCGAGGAAATATAACTCAACATGAAAAAGGAACATGAAAATAATATTATCTAAGAAACATAGTAATCCATGTCATGGAAAGAAGTTCATTTTAATATTCAAGCCTTCATGAAGAATTAAATGACAGAAGAATTTTTAGTATTGAAGAAATGAATTAATCTTGGTGTTGAAGATCGGGGATTCCAGTGAAGTGAAGCATTGAAACAGTTTAAAGATGTTAAATAACTAAAGAATTAACTGAATCAAGATATTCAATTTTATGTTAGTCGTCTGTGAACCAGACCAGTGCACTAGGAGTCAGCATATCAAGAATGGAATGCATTGACAATTCACAGAAGAAATTAGTTGTTAAAACAACTCATAATTTAAGACCTATAGTGAGCAAAAGTTTTGAAGTCCATTCCTGGCTCAGGTCTATATCTGGAAAACCAGGCATGGTTGATGTCGACATCTAGAAACCATGGATGGAGCCATGACCAAGCTCATGTCGACATCTCAGACAAAGCTTGATTTATATTAACATCTGAAATATGGCTTTGTGTTAGGACGAAAACACGCGCTAAATTTACACGCAAATATACGCGTTCGCAAGTAATATAGAATTATTTCTAGTTCATTCCCACAGAGACTGGTTTAGGTTAAGTTCAATTTATGCACTTATGCAACAATGATATGGCTATCTTTCAATGCTAAGACAATTAACAAGTTGAGATTGTTATAAGATATTAACTAACATGCAAATAACTAAGAGATTAAAGGGTTTGATTTACTATATGAGACAAACATGGGATTCTAACTTCATTAAATACTTCACTCAAAGTTATTGTTCTTAACCTTAGCATGCAATGGTGATGACAACTAATCAGATAACACGAAATTAGTAAACGCCAACTATCGTTATATGAATACCCTACAACTAGACATCCAAAAAAGAGATAGAAGCTGAATAGACACCAAATATGTTGAGACCCTATATGTCTATAGAATTTGACAATATAAAGGTTTAATGCGTAAGTTATCTATCTTGATTACATATGGCAAGTAAGATGGTTAAAATTACCTACGAATCATGCATAACAAGACATGAACCTATGCTAGCATGGCAAGTTCTAAACCTCTAAATTCACTGTCGCTTCAATAGAGATTAACATGCTATCTTATAAGTTCGCGACGCTCATAAGACAAATAAGCACAACCAATACTAGGATATCATACAATCACCACACACTAAGGTATCGAAACAAATTAACTATTGAAATCCATAAGTAAATCCGCTAGAATCCCACGATAATGATTAATTCATAACCGAACTCATCATCATCGTGGGTTCCAATGAAAGCATGGTATAATAAACTAGATCTTATAAAACTGAATAATAAACAAGAGTACGATCACAAGAGTATAAGGTTCAACAAATAAGAAAACTAGCATTCAAGATTACAACTTAAACAAAGAATCACAAGAATAAACTAAATCCTCTTCGCCTTCATTGAATTATGCTATACGGTCTTCTTACATCTTCTCCTTGCTCCTTGTTGTGTCTCTCCTGTGTATCACGTCCTTTAAAATGTCTTATTTATGCTTTATATAGGATGTAGAATCATCCTGGGCCCCCAACAGTCAAAATCATACAAGAATCAGGAAACTGCATAATCGACCTAGCGCGGCCACACACTATCCCAGTGCGGGTGCGCTAAACTTCTGGAAAAAAATTTCGACTTCTGTTTTATTGGCTGGTTTTTTATTGCGATCAACAAGTAATCATCCGAGGAACCTTCCTAACACCAATTTAGCACCAAAATAATGCTAAATATCCTCCTTCCTTCATCTATGTCCTGAAATTCAAAACACTACAAAACACATCAGATACACAAATAACTTGAGTACAAAACACCAATTCGAGCCTTTATAAAGTGTTCTAAGTGGATAAAAATGCCACTTAACACTTTGGTTCTTATCGACATCTGGGAACTGTGGCTAGGTCTCTTGTCGATGACTGGCATCCTAAGCCAGAGTTCATGTCGACATGTGGATTCTAAGTTTATGGTTCTTTTCGACATGTGACTCATGTCGACGTGTGGAACGTGACACTTCTAGTTGTAACAAATGTGAAGCAATTTGTAATGTGTGGATCAGAATATGCCACTTGTCCAATCAAATTGAAAGTCTATACAAAACTAGCTCAATCATTCAATTCACTCATTCATCTTCCTCAGCAACCTCCTGCAAAATACGATAGCTCCATTGAAGACCAAATTTATTAAACTTGTAGTTTTTACCATTAATGTTCTCGAAATTGTTGTAGCTAATCGTAATTGATTAGAGTGTAACAAACTCAATGTTTATATTAATAAGATGATAAATTATCTCGATTTTGTTTATGCTTATTTTGATTCTGCACTTTAATTGAAGAACTTGCAAAGAATCGAATTAAATTGTAGTTATCGTATTCAACCCCTACTTATACGATACTTTGGGACTAATAATTGGTATTAGAGCTTGTTGATTGACATACAAATCAAGTTTCGGAGAAAGAAACCAAAACAAAAAAAATCTTGAAAAATTTCTTGAAATTTTTTAATTTTCAACATTCTCAATTTTGAAATTTTGAATTTTAAATAATTTTATTCCGCCAATATGATGAACACCCAAGTGATTGGAATTATCAAGGTTCTCCCCATTTGATCGAGGAAATTATAACTTATGGAAGAAAAAATGAGGTTGTTTATAAAAGTTTTGAATCCACTATACGTTGGGATACCACTAAATAGTCCTTATATTCCAATGTAAGTAATTCTTGAATCGTCAACCTCAACGGATGGTATAATTCCTTTGATATCTATTCCCAGAGATCTGAAAAAATATACGGAGACTAACAAGGAATTAATTAATTTGGATACAAGCCTTCGACTCATAATAGTGGAATCGACCGATAAGGATATAAGTCATCAAATTCTAGGTAGCAATAATGTAAAGGAAATATGGAAAACAACTGAGCTGTTACTGGAAGGCACTGCTGAAGTGAAAGAAAACATGGAAGATATCCTTATGACTCAATATGAAGTGTTTAAGTTACATCCTGGAGAAACACTGTGTTCACTTTTTGAGAGATACACAAGGTTGTTAAGTGAGTCGAAATTACAGGGAAAAACTTATCTGATGCGTGAGTCGAACAAGAAGTTCATGCTGACTCTACTGTTCCACCTAGAACAAAGGAATACATCCATCAGGGAAATGATTAATTTTGTAACGATGCCCCTGTATGTGATCAATGTAAAATTAAGGACACATGAGTTGGAACAAGAACAATTAGCTATAACATATAACACTGGTTCTGTAAAAAGTAAGACTAAATAAAGCGCCGACACTGGATTTACTACATGATATGGTAATTTGGAAATCAGGAATGTCATCATTTAAAACTTTTTTTGTGGAAGGATTAAAGCATAATCTTTTGAGTATCAGTCAGTTTTATGATAAGGGATACAATGTTGACTTCAGAAAGGAAAGGTGTTTGATCTCAAACAGGAAAGATGAAAAGCGTGCTTTATATGGTTTAAGAAAAGATAATTGGTTTGTAGCCTACTTAAGTTCTACCTGTGATGGGGTAATGAGGTATTTCTATAATAAATCTAAATCGAATTAAAGTTGGCTATGGCATAAGAAGCTCTCATACTTAAATTTTAGGACAACAAACTTACCGGTAAAGAGGCAGTTGGTGAGAGGTCTCCCACATATGAGATTTTGTCCAGAAAGACTCTGCGAAGCATGTAAAAAAAGAAAGTCAAAGAAAGCGTAACACAGAAGTAAGGAAATAACAAGTGTCACCGAACTTCTTCAGTTGATCCACATGGATTTATCCGGTCCAGTAAATGTGTTGTCACTATCAAGGAAAAAATATGCTTTAGTGATGGTTGATGACTACTCAAAGTACACATGGGTGTTGTTCTTACAATCAAAGGATGAAGCACCACATATGATTGTCGATCACATAAAGAAAATTGAGTTGAAAGCGAAAGTACCTGTAAGAAAGATCATATCCGATAATGGAACAAAATTCAAGAATACATTTTTGAATGACTTCTGCAATGAGAAGGGTACTTCGAGACAGTATTTAGCACAAAAACTCCACAATAAAATAGAGTGGTTGAAAGGAATAATCAAACCTTGGTTGAAGCAGCAAGGACTATTCTAAGTGAATCAAGACTTCCTTCCTACTTTTGGACTGAAATAGTCAACACATCGTGTTACACTCGAAACCGTACCCTGTTTAATAAAGATCATGATAACACTCCTTATGAGATTATGGCTGACAAGAGACCACCACTAAAATACTTTTATGTGTTGAAAGCAAAATGTTTTGTGCTTAAAAAAGAAATGAGCATTTGGAAAAGTTTGATGCTAGGGAAAAATAAGGCATATTTCTTGGCTACTCTCCGGAATCTATAACATATAAGGTTTTTGTGATTGATGTTCAAAAGGTGATTGAAAGCCTTAATGTAATGTTCGACGATACCAAGCTCGCAAGCCTGCAAAGAGAAAACGATTTTGAATTTCTGGAATTTGAAAATCTTTCAGATGACCCTTTAGAAGAAGACGAACCTGAAGTTGCTCCAGATATTAATGTTACTAATGGAAATCATGATTTTGGTTCAAGTGGTGATAGTGATGGTAATGCAGATCAGACGGAAAGCCCTATTAGGACCAGTAATAAAAAAAAGGATCATCAAGCCATGGAGGCAGCAAATCAAGGGGAGTAGGATGATGATCTACTAGTCACACTAAACATAATGTTGAACAAGGGGAAATATCAAGATCTTATCTGCCACGACAGAGGGTGTAGAGAAAAATAATCCCTTTGAGTTGATCATTGGTAATCCTGATGTATGAGTGAAAACTAGACGTGTCACACAGAATGAATATCACATTTCAGGATTTCTTTCAGAAATGGAGCCTAAGAAAATGAATGAGGCACTTCAATATCCAGATTGGGTTATTGATATACAAAAAGAACTCAATCAATTTGAAAGGCAAAAAGTTTGGAAGCTGGTACCCCGACCTAAAGAAAAAATAGTGTTTGACACTAGGTGGGTATTTAGGAACAAATTAGATGAAGATGGAATTATGAAGAGAAACAAAACCAGACTGGTAGCTAAAGGTTACTCTCAAGAAAAGGGGATAGAATAATGTGAAACCTATGCTCCAGTAGCTAGGCTTGAGGAAAGCATGATTTTTCTAGCATTTGATGCACATTCAGATTCAAAGTTTATCAAATGGATGTGTATAGTTCATTCATAAATGGTGAGTTAGAAGAATAAGTGTACATGGAACAACCTCTAGGGTTTGAAGAACAAAATCTGGTGGACTTTGTGTACTTCTCTTTAAAGCTCTCCATGGGCTCAAGCAACCACCAAGGACATGGTATGACACTCTCACAAAATTCTTACTTGAAAATGGTTTTACTAGAGGTGTTATAGATAAAAATTTATTTCATAAAATGCATAAGACTGATATAATATTAGTTTAATTATATGTTGATGATATTACATTTGGTTATACTAATGATGATCTTTGCAAGAGATTTTCCAAGTTAATGCAGAGTAAATATGAAATGAACATGATGGGAGAATTAAATTATTTTCTTGGATTACAAGTGAGTCAAAGGAAAGATTGAATATTCATTTGTCAATCCAAGTACATTAGAGAACTTCTCAAGAAGTATAATCTGGAAGATTCAACTCCGGCAAAGACTCTGATGCCAACTGCCACGACGGTTGATCAAGACAAAACTGGTAAGAAGGTTGACACCACAAGTTATAAAGGTATGATCGGATCATTATTATATCATACAGCAAGTAGGCCAGATATTATGTTTTCAATATGCTTATATGTTAGGTTTTAAGCCGACCCTAAAAAATCCCATCTTATAGCTGTAAACAGATATTTAGATATCTTAAGGGGACTCCAAATCTTGGTATTTGGTTCCCTAAAGGTACATGTTTTGACTTGTAGGCTATAAAAATTCAGATTTTACAGGTTGCAATATTGATTGGAAAAGTACTTTGGGAAGCTGTTAGTTTCTTGGAAGAAGATAGGTATCCTAACATAGCCAGAAGCAGCACTCAGTATCCATATTAACTGCTGAAGCTGAATATATAACTACTGGAAGCTACTATGCCCAGATCTCATGAATGAGGAACCAACTCCGAGACTACGGACTGTTAATGTCAAAGATTCCAATAGTTCCATCACTATCTTCAACAACCTAGTGCAACACTCGAGAACCAATCACATTGACATTAGGTATCATTTTATCATAGAGCATGTCACAAATGGTATTCTGGAATTACATTTTATACCCACGGAGGAATAAATTGTAGACATATTCACTACACCACTTGATGAATCCGCTTTCTCTAAATTATTTTGTGAACTTGGGATGTTAAATCTTTCTAATTAATTAATTAAAAGTCAAAAAATGCAAGTTATTTCTAATAAATTGCCTCTTACGCAAACCCGTCGGGCCATTACGGGCCTCTTACGCAACCATCCAATATCTGATCCGTTTTATCCCGTTTCCAAACCAATTATACCTATCTCTTTTTAAAACAATATATCACAGCATACTATCAAAAATCTTTCCAATTTTATTTACAATTTAGAGATAGGCATTTTCAGAAGTTACTTTTCCCCAAAATATTATTTTAATAAGATATTTTCAAATACGGGGGATACGTAACTTAAAACGTCTGTTCCACTACGCAATAAATCAACAGCTATTCATATATTACTGAACTGTAAAAGATTTGTTTAGGGGTACTTGCCTTGCAGAGCTTTACAACTTAAATACTAGTCCGACTTTAAATTGTCTTTACCCTTGAGACCTTTGACTGGAACCTACAGAATTATATTAGACGACAACTTATGCTTGACATATCCTCACTAATCACTTTACCCAAACGATATCAATTCCCGACTCGTGCTTATACATATTATTATAATACACGTAACCATCAGGTTTCATACAATATTTATTTACAAATATATACGTATATATGCTCAACTGGAATTTTCGATAATTACAGGGTACATTCCCGTATTTTTGAAATCCATTTCTCGAAAATCTGATATCGTCTCCTCTATTTATCGGACTTACCGTCGAAACATAATCGACGTCACAATCACAACAATCACAATTACGAAACCCGAACCTCAATACGACTTCTAAAATGATTAACTATTTTTCGTTTTGAAATAATTTTATGAACTAATTTAATATTTTGTAATTTAAGGACTCAGAATAATTCATCACGGTCCACCATCGACTCGCCGGGGATCATCGTCGATGGCGGTAAAATATATTGGTGCCCGATAATATTCGGGTTTCCAAATAAATTCTACCCATACAAATTAATTTCCCGCACGCAAAAATCATTTATTTTATATCACGAAATCACTCTAATAATTCCTGCAGAAATTATACAAATAAATTAATAAATGAAAATTTCATTCGAAGTAAAAGAACCAGTCAACCAAAACATCACAGACCCACCACGCACACATGCGCCACCAACACACACACACACAACCGCATGTACGCACACATACTAGACACACACAAAGATTACACACATATATAGACACACACATACACACACACACACACACATCTTTTATGGAATAAGCGGGAACAAGGCCGAAGCACGAAATCAAGGACCAACCGGAGAATAGCAGCGGCGTCCGGATAAAGAAGGAAGCGGCGGTGACTTACCGGAAAACTGGGGCAAGACGGGAGAGAAAAAGGAGGGAGAAAAGTAAAAGAGATAGGAAAGAAAAATAGAGTGAGATTCGAGACAATAGAGAGAAGATAGAGGGGATCGAGAGAGATTATTAGAGAGATGAGGGAGTGAAGAACATGGGTGGGGGGTTTCAGTTATTATTATATTTTTTTAACAAATTTTGAGCTGCTACCACGAATCAAAAAAATAGGACACGCATCAAACATGTCCTGAATAATCGACATATGTCGCCTTATTGACTGAAAACCCGATTTTTTTCCTCGTTATGCGTTTTACTGAACAAATTTGCGGTTGAAACTGATTCGAAAAATTACCATATAAATACTAAAATTCTCAGAATAATTAAAAACAAATAAAACAAAATTTCCATAATTTTTAAAGCATTTGTGAAACGCGCGACATACCTGCATTTAATGATTTAACGAACAAACGTGCGGGTGAATTTAATCCAAAAAATTTCAAAAATAATTTTAAATTTTTTGGAATAATCCAAACTTAATAAAATATGAGTTTTGTAATTTTTGAAACTTTCTGGAATTTAATAATGGTTTTACTCTTAGATATAATTAGAAAATCATTTAAAGATAAATAATTAATGAAATATTGATTTCTAAATTTTATAAATTCCCAAAAATAATTATTGTAATTATAAACCCATAAAAATAATTTTAAAGACAATTCAAGTATTTGTAAAATAAATTTTCAATAAAATCACTTTTAAATGTAAAAATAGAACAATACTGCTCAACAATTAAATAATCCTCGAACACCAATAAATCACACATAATTAATAATAAGGCAACATACAGCTAGCAGAACCAATACACATATTTTATTTATTTAATTATTCAATAATTACACTTATAATAATACAAAAATATGAGTCATACAGATAGTCAGTGAATAGAAACGATAAATGAGAGCCAGTGAAGTGAAGCCAGTCGAGATAAGGCAAGTAATTCTTGAACCAGCTTGATACGTATTTGAATTAGTTCTGTTTTATATTGCAAGTGCTTTGAAGTACTTAACTCTAAACCCTGATTCTACTTGTTGATCTTTGAGCCGTAACCCTTATTTTTTGTAAACCATCGATTGTTGAATTCCCAGATACGAACCACAAATATACGATACTCTTCACAAATACATTTATACCATATACACATCACTGAACTGGATTTGCTTAACATATAAACCTGCATACCTTGTACATCAGAAGACTAATCCTTGTAACCATTAAACCCTTGTTATTCTGTTATCTGATTCTTTCACAGGCTGGAAGCCAACCCTTATACACATCTTGTTATACCTTTATGGTGTTATGAATCACCTTATGCTTTAAAATGAATGTTGTTTATGATTCTGTTTATTGATATATATTGTTTATTCTTTTATTGTTAGAGAATTGGATTGTTTTCTAAATTTGGATCGGATTCATGGTCAGACCAGATTCGTGGTCATATTAGGCCAATGTATGCCTTGGATCCAGTATATAGAGCAGAGCTGTGTGCCTTGCTCAGTGTTAGTGCGTGACTGATCAGCAGCCTAACCTTGGTTTTTAATGTAAAAATGAATATTCAATTCTAATCATTGCTTAACAAGAAACTTGATACCTTAAATCATTTCATTTGATCATTATTTAATCTCAGTATTGTCACTGTGACTTGCTGAGCTACTTAGCTCATTCTTACGAATCTGTTTATATTCTTTTCCAGTTAAGAAGGAAACTGTTGGTAGCGAGGATCCCCAGACAAGTGTGCAAGCTAGGATTACAAGTTGAGACAGAATAAACTAGCTGAAGTCTTTTATTTTAGTTTTGAGTTTGAAAGCTTGTAAGAATGTTTTATTTTCAGATATAAGTTAAACTAGTTGGGATTTGGTACGTTTGTAATGTAATTAAGGTTGTGGCTTGTGTTCATACTTTAACCTGTTGTGATCCGTGGTTGTGGTAAGTAGGGTCATTGCATATATTATTTTTATAAACAGGTTTATATATTGTGTGTGTGTGTGCGTTGTGAATTCTAAACTTCTGACCCGGGTTTGGAGGGCGTCACAAGCGGGACCTGAAAGTCACATCAATTAGGGACAACTATGATCTTGATGAAACATATCTAGATGAGATCTATGATATATCGAAGACTAATGAACTGGATATGAAGCAAATAAGCAAGAGGAAATGGACTAGAATAAGACATGTTGCACTCAAGGTTGAAGAAAAACTAAGAGAGAAAGCTGGGAGAAAAAGCAACTCCAAAGGCAAAGCTATGATTGCAAAGTATGATACTAAGTCATCAAACTCTGATAATGACTCAAACTCTGAAAGTGAATCAGACATTTAAAGTGATCTTGGAAATGATGTTGATATTCAATATATGGCTGCTCTATTGGTTAAAAGCTTCAAGATAATGGTCTACAAAGACTTCGAGAAGTGAAAAAGTTTTTTCAGGAAGGGCTCCAGTTCCTCAAATACTGATAGGAGGAATTACAAAAGAAACTCTGATGAGAAGGAGTTAAAGACGGTAAAATATGACAAGTCAAAGACAAAGTACTATAACTGTGATGGAATAGGACACTTTGCAGCTGACTGCAGGAAGCCAAAGGCTGAGAAGAAACAAGCCTTGATTACCAAAAAGAAGAACTGGGATGATACATCAGAATCAGATGAGGGTGTCTGAAAGGAATATGTCCTAAGTCCAATCATGTATTAGGATTTAGGAATAACTTCCTGTGTAATCTGTTTTGATTTCATTGATATTAATAAAAGACTTGTTTTGTTTTTATTACGGGCTTTATCTATTTAAGTGTTTAAATAAGATATACCATAGTTTAGAGTAAAGCTTTTTATGGATTATGATGAGATCATAATAGTGAGACCTAAAAGATGATAACTCTAAACTTAAATAGTTCATGGTCATAGGATTACTAACTGGTAATTAATAATCCGCAGAGATCGGTACATACTATGCTTGCTTCATTATGAAGGATGTCTGTTCTCATAGACATTTGTGTGGTGACACTATAGCTAGTATGTAGGTGCTTATTATAGAATAAGTTCACTGAACATGACTCGCCCAGCTGAACAACTGATGGAGTTCACTCACGTGTCAGCAGTTGTTTACATAGTGATAGTTGTACAAGTATCCTTAGACTTGAGGTCATCATAGTCATCTTGTGTACACTGAACTATGCTTTGGTTTAGTTCTTAGTCTCCAGGGACAATTATTAGAGCTCTACTGGGTATAGGAATTTGTACACGAAGATAGTGTATGATCAATAAAGGATCTACCCCTTCCAGTGAAGGAAGCGAATGTTCAAGGCTGATCCACTTATGCTAGTTCAGGAATCTCTGGCCAGAGTGAATGAAATTAGAAAGGAGTTTCTAATTTGCGTAGAACTAAGCATAGTAAATGGTAAGCAAGTGATTAAATTAGATAGGCTTGACACGAGATCCATGCCTTGTATTTAATCGGGACATTGTAGGGTAGAAGGAGTTTATTGTACGGTAATTATTCACTGAATAGGTTCTTGGTATTCTAAGCAGTGAATTCGTATTATCCGGATAGTCGCGATATGCTGAGAAGTATCCCTCACGATGTAGAATAAATGTGATTAATTAATTAATCATATTTAATAAATTAAAGAATTTATATAAATAATGATAAAATAGTTTTATTATTATTTATTTCTACTACCGGCTTAATATTGAACCTACAATGTCACACCATAAAAAGAGAATGATTTAATGGTGGAGGAATTAATTAATAATGGCTAATAATTATTTATTTATGAAATAAATAATTAATTGGCAAATTTAATAATTGATTAAATGAGATTTAATTGATTATAAATTAATTAAGAAAAGTTCTTAATATTATTAATTAAAGGATTTAATTTTTGGAAGTTAAATCAAGAGAGAGAATTATTTCTAAAGTGTTTAGAAAAAGGATTAATAATTAAAAGGTGTTTTAATTATTAATAAGAATAATAAATTGGTTAATAATAATAATATTTTATGGGAAAATTTCAGCTGAAAATTTTGCCTATAAATATACTATTATAAATCCTATTTTTATTAGAACCCCAATTTTTAGAAAAACCTAATTCTCTCCACCTCCTCTTCCTCCTTAACGTCGTTTTCTTGGTGGATACCGGTGGAATGCTTCACGTTTGAGGAGCAGCTGCTAAGGATCTCCGATCGTTGCTCTTGGATCGCATATTAAAGGTTAGTAATCGATTCATATGTTTTTACCACGATTTATATGCTTTTATTTGGATTTTATGTGTGTAAAAGTATTTTACCATGCCTCCGCTGCGATTAAAATCCAACATTGTCAACTATGCTTTCATGAAAAATGCTGATAATGAGGCTGAGACTATTAAAATGAAGGTACCTCAAACTACACTTGCTTTTGATACTGATTATATTTGTAATTTAAGGCTATTTCTTAAATCACTGCATATTAGCTTTAGGGATCAAACACTTGAAAATGCTAGGATTAGAACTGAAAATTCTTACCTTAAGAAAAGGAATGATCACCTAGAAGATGAGTTGATTTTCATGCTAGAAACTCAAAAAGAAAGAGATGATGCTTTGTATGTTTAAGAAAAATTATAAGAAAAGCATGCTTATCTAGAAAAGGAACTAGCCAAATAAATAGAGGTCATTAAACTTTGGACTAATTCAGGGAAAACAACTCAGGGTTTAATAGAAAATGGCTGTTTGGGATCAGGATTAGGTTATGCTAATAACTCTAATTTTGATGATTTAATTGAAAAAGATACTGAGAAAATTAAACCAATAAATAATGATAAGAAGGTAAAATTGAACACGTCTCATTTAAGACCTATCAAGCTTAATTTAAGTGTTGATGTTGTTAAGTCTGTAAATGAAAAAGGTTCAACATCAGCATTTAAGTCAAACTTAAAAACTGATAAGTGTGAACAAGTTCACACCAAGTCAGTAAATGTTGGTTTAATGACTCAGAAACAGCTTAAGCAAAAGTTGAAGGAAGTCAAAATGAAAAATAAGAAGAAACGACCTAGAAAGAACAAAAATGGAAAAGTAGGTGTCAATAAGGAGAACAAAATACAAAACCATTCCTAATGCACCTAGAAAGGCTTATTTTAACTGTGGCAGTGCTAATCATCTTGCTGTTGTTTTTAGGAAGAATAACGGAATATATATCGTTCATCCTAAGTCAGAGTTTAGGAATAGAACAGTTATAAACCACATAATCCATATTTTCATTGTGATAGTGTTTGGTATTCAATTTACACATGTAAAGAGTATCACAATTTGTACTAAAATTATTATGAACTGAAACCCTTTTTAAATAAATCAAAAGTTGCTTCTGCATGTGTAAACTCTGATATTAAGAATGTTAGCAACTCTGATTGAAAGTCTTCTGCTATAAATGTTAACAAACTTAAAAAGGCCAAAGGATCCAAGCAAGTTTGGGTCCTTAAAAACACTAATTAATTTTTTATCTGACTGCAAGGTAATAAGAAAAATTCTCTAGTCTTGGACAGTGGATGGTCAGGATACATGACTAGAAATAAATCCCTGTTATCATACTTTAAGGAAGAGGCTGGCCCAAATGTTTCTTACGGAGATGGCAACTTAGAATTTTTTTGGGATATGGAAAGATCAAACTTGGAAATATCATCACTGAAAATGTAGCTCTAGTTGCAGGACGCAAGCATAATCTGATCAGTGTAAGTCAAATCTGTGACATAGATTACCATGTGACTTTTTATGAAGAACATTGTGAAATTGTCAGTAAATCAGATGACAAGGTTACAATGATTGGTTATAGACATGGTAACTTGTATGAGGCCAGGGTCTCCAAAAATTCTGATAATTCTGAAATATGTCTACTTAGTAGAGCATCCGTGGAAGTCATCTGGAATTGGCATAAAAGACTTTCTCATCTCAATTTTAGCAACATCAATGAACTTATAAAGAAAGATCTTGTGAGAGGATTGCCCAATACAGTATTTACTCCTGATGGCTTATGTGACTCATACCAAATTAAGATATCATGTTTTAAGAGTAAAATTGAATCCTCAATTCTTGAACCATATCACTTGCTTCATATTATCTTTTTGGTCCAGTAAATGTAATGTCTATTGCAAAGAAGAGGTATACACTTGTAATTGTTGATGAGTATATAAGGTACACATAGGTATATTTTCTCCAGAGCAAGGATGAAACTTCATCCATTTGTCTTGATCATTTAAGGGAACTGGAAAAATGATAAACTTATAAAGTAAAGATTATTAGAAGTGATAATGGAACTAAATTCAAGAACAACACTATGGAAAAATTCTGCAAATACAAGGAGATCAAACAGGAATTTTCTTCCCCTGGAACTGCACAACAAAATGTAGTTCTTGAAAGAAAGAATAGAACTCTCAGTGAAGCTGCAAGGACCATACTTGAAGAAGCAAAATTGCCAACATACTTATAGGCTGAGGCTGTGCAAACTGCATGCTTCACACAAAATGCAATATTGATAAATAAGCATGGCAAAACACCATTTGAGAAGGGGAAGGGAAAGAATCCAAATTTGAAGTACTTTCACATATTTGGTTGCAAATGTTTTGTTCTCAAAACTCATCTTGAACAACTTATAAAATTTGATCTAAAAGCCGATGAAGGAATTTTTGTTGGATATCCACTATCAATAAAAGCTTTCAGAGTTTACAATCTGAGAACAAGGATGGTCATGGAATCTATTCATGTATCTTTTGATGATAAAAAGATTACATATTTAGAAGATGTAGATGACGATGAAGAGTTGAGATTTGAAAATGAAGAACCATATGCTGAACAGTTAAATCCTGATAATCTGACAAATCCTGATATTGTAAATTCTGATGTCACTCAAAACTCTGATGAGCCACATGTCAGTTGAAATTCTACAAATACCGAAGCACATGTTGAGGGTAGCAACATGATTTACATCAAGAGTCAAGTGATTTAAATCAAGAAACATCAGTAGATACTCCATTAGACTCTGATTCCTCATATAATGATGAAACAAATACTGATAATTCTTGAAGCACTGACTTGGGGGGAGTTTCAGGAAATAATGATGGTACAAGGAAAGTGAAATTAGAGACTTCATGGATCAAGAGGATATTCTACTTCAAGAAGTCAACTTCCTTCTGCAAGAAAATAGACTAAGTCACACACACCTGACTTAATCATTGGAAATCCTGATATTGGTGTAAAGACTAGAAAAGTCACTCAAAATGAATGTCTCTACCATTCTGATTGGATCACAAAAATACAAGAGGAGCTCAATGAATTTGAAAGGAACAAAGTCTGGATATTGGTACCAAGACCAAAAAAAATATCTGTAATTGGTACAAAGTGGGTGTTCAGAAACAAGGCTGACAGTGAGGGAATTATTACAAGGAATAAAGAAATGATGGTTGCAAAGGGTTATTCACAACAAGTAGGCATTAACTATGATGATACTTTTACTCCAGTTGCAAGGCTTGAGACAATTAGAATTTTTCCAGTCTATGCTGCTCACATGAAGTTCATGGTGTTCCAAATGAATAAGAAGAGTGCATTTTTAAATGGTGAACTTGATGAGGAAGTTTATGTTGAACAACCTCCATGGTTTAATTATCCAAAATATCCAGATCATGTTTATAAACTGGATAAGGCACTCTATAGACTAAAGCAAGCTCCAAGAGCATGGTATGAAATACTTTCTCAATTTTTATTGGAAAGTGGTTTCAAAAGAGGTACAATTGATAAACTCTATTTATAAGTACCATGGTAAGGACCTGTTGTTAGTTCAGATATATATTGATGATATCATTTTTGGTTCTACTAATGATAAACTCTGTGAGAGATTTGCCAAGCTAATACAATCAAGATATCAGATGAGTATGATGGAAAAATTGATTTATTATCTGGGATGATAACTCAAGCAGACTGAAGAAGGAATCTTCATTAATCAAGAAAAATATACCAGGAATTTGCTCAAAAGGTTTGGGATGCAAGACAGTTCATCTTCAACAACTCTTATGGCCACTACAACCAAGTTAAGTTTAAATATTGGCTCATCAGTAGATATAACTAATTACAGAGGTATGATTGACTCACCTCTATATTTGACTGCTAGTAGGCCTGATATCATGTATGCTACCTGTCTTTGTGTAATGTTCCAAGCTGATCCAATAAAACCACATCTATTGGTTGTAAAAAGAATTTTTAAATATCTCAAAGGCACCACTAATCTTGGTTTGTGGTATCCTAGAGATTTAGACTTTAAGTTATTTGGATATTCAGAAGTTGATTTTGCAGGATGCAAAATAGACAGAATAAGTACTTCAGGAAGCTGCCAATTTTTTGGTGGTAGATTGGTTTCTTGGTTTAGCAAGAAATAAAAGTCAATTGCCACTTCAACTGCAGAAGCTGAGTATATTACTGTAGGAAGTTGTTGTACTCAAATTCTTTGGATGAAGAATCAGTTACTGGATTATGGGTTAGAATATTCTAAAATTCTTATATATTGTGATAATCAAAGTGCTATTGTAATGATAGGAAATCGAGTACAACATTCTATGACTAAACACATCAGCATAAGGTGCCATTTCATAAGGGAACATGTGATAGACGGTATAGTAGAATTGTACTTTGTTCCTACATATCAGCAATTAGCAGATATCTTCATCAAACCACTTTGTGAAGCTACTTTTACAAGACTGGTGAATGAATTGGAAATGATTTCAGGACAATTCTCAAACACTGATGGATAAGTTGTGATTTGTAACGGGAAAATATGATCAGAGTTTGGTATCTTTTTCTATGTATTAGTATTTCTTAAAGTCTGATAACTATGTTAAATACTGATGTCATGTATTCATGCTATTTTTTACTTAAAATTGAAGTTGTGTTTTAAATCCTGACAGTTAAACTCTGATAGTAGTAGCATGATAAAATCTGATTGTATAGTTAAGTACTGATATTAGTCAAACTTGTGCTGACTAATAAGTCTTGACAGTAGTTAATTAAATATTGATAATGGTCAAAGCCTGATTGATTGTTAAACTCTGATATCTCTTTGAATTTATTCAAAAATATCATTGAAACAATATTTTTGTGACGCCCTCAAACTCGGGGTTAGGAATAGGGACCCATAACACCAATAAACTAATATAATGATAGCAGAAATATAATGAACCTCGATACTAACAAGATCTAATAGGATAAAGTATGAGACAAGATTACAACTACCTACCAGAATAAATATTATGACAACCCATAATATAACCAAAACCAAAATATTCGATTCCGACTTGGAATCGATAGATGACCCAAAAGTATCTGATTCAGCTAATACATTTCCCAACAACTTATTGTCGCATGCTCAAACAGCATCTACCTGAGCTAGCATCTGGAATCCTACAATACGATAGGGTCCGCCAAGAACGCTCTTGCGAGTGGTGCGTCTAAGTCTGGCCATCTTCTTGCTTAACTGCCATTATTAGATCAAAGCAAATAAATGAGCAAAGAAGCTCAGCAAGTAACTATATAAGCATTTCTAAATAACAATATTATCAACTTCATTAGAGGCATTCTATCTTAAAATATAAACTAGAAGGCAGCACTCTATCAATTTCTAGGAAAGGGTTCCAAAAGAGGGTTTCAAAGCTTTTAAGATTTAAATTTGAATAACCAGTGATTCTCAAGTTCAATTGACAGGGTTCTTGGAGAGTTTCACACTTTGAGATATATTCCACTTTAAGCTATGAGCATCATTATAAAAGTATTGTGACAGGGTTCTCAAGCTAGATTCTCAAGACTTTAATGAAGATTCAATTCAAACTATTCAATTTTAAATCAAAAGAAGAACATAACACTCGTTGCAACATTTATAAACATTTACTTTCGTTATTAACAACAAAGAACCCTTGTTTGGAATATCCATCTTTTAGTATAATACGGGTGATCAGCCCGTACTGACCTCCATCCGGTCATTAAGGTACCTATGACATTATTTCAGTCTTATATTGGACTAGCCCCGCTAGCCTCTTACGTGACTGGACTAGTCCCACTAGTCTCTTACGTCTCTATCCAATCCTTTAGGAATTCATTTAGAAAACCTTTATGTTGGAATATAAGGAAGTTTGGCAAAATTCATTTTTAACATTACCGGTATGTGAAATCGTTTGGACTTATTCAAGTCGAAAGTCATTCTTAAGTTTAATTCAAAAATTCAATGAAAGTGAACAAATCGAAAGTAAACAGGGATCGTAAGTTATGGATATTGATCAAATGTTAAATAGGGTATATCAAGGTCGTGATCTGGATAGTTCCAAAGAATGATGCATAAACAAGGCTCAAGGGATTATCAAAGGAATCTAGGTTAACAAGATATAACATATGAAAGGTTCATTATAACTCTCTTAGGGTCAGAAGGTCATAAGTTAACAAAATACGAGAATAGGGTATAAATACTTGGAGCAAGGGGTTACTATTAGGGTTTATCACAAGGATCAATAACGAGTTTATCACAAGAATCAATAACAGGGTTACCACAAGGATCAATAACAATTTTACGAAGATTCTTTATTCTATCAGTGCATAGCATCAACAATCTCTCTATAAGAAATCCATAATAGAAGGCAAAGTTACTTGCCTCAAAAAGCTTTCCTGCTTTGCGGAACCTGAGCTACTGCCACCTAAGACTTCTTTCCCTTTTCTAGCCTAAACGCCTCCATTTTCCAAATCTACAATTCAAATCAAAACCCTAATTAGAAACTTGATCGATTCCCGACATTTCTCAGAACGTCTACCTTCTACCCCACGTAATATTCGCTTATCTTATATACACATGCATAACACGTAGCACATAATATGATATACCTTTATACTCTTTATATCACCGACTATCTCGATACTTTACACTTAGCAAATAATTACCGATTCATATAATTCGACACTAAATCAACTCGAACCTATACCTTATACAAACCTATTCACCTTCTTTTCGAGAATTGGGCATGACGTACTTATAACTACGCGTACCCTTCTAATACAATCAACCACAACAATCAAAATCGAGTATCCACAATATTTATCATGTAACATGCAATTTCATTTTATCTGATTCCAACTAACGACTTCATATACCATATCAAAACTATAACATGCAACTCCTTTTTCATAGATTACTTATTATTTTATTTAAAACCGAATATGAAACTTACTAGTCGTATTTAAAATCGTATCTTATACATACAAACCCATCTTAGAATATAATTCAACTCACAAATCATAAAATAACGTATTCCAACCCGAGTTAGTTCAAAACTCGAATGTAACAACCTAATAAAATGATGTATCGGCTCTTAAATTCTGAAAAATATTAACTTAACGTTCAACTAACAATTCAAACTAACATTTACAAATTCAAATCATAAAACCGAATTAATCACATAATTTGAACCAAAATTCATGAACTCAAACCGAAAAACCGAATTTAAACACGTAAGTTGAACCAACACAAAGATTCGAAAATTATAAAATTTCGAATTTCATTTAGCTAACATGTATTCACTCGAATACATTGATTTAAACATTTAGAGCTCAGACAAAGCATCACAGCTCACCACCGACTCACCGGAGTTCATTGCCGGTGGCGGCGGTTCCCGATGGTGCCCCCAAATCAAGGGTTTCCTACACGAAAACCACTGATTTTCTAAAATCCAACACTAACATATTTCATTCCCATCAAAATCAAAACCAAAACCTTCAAATTCGAAGTTAAACTCGAAGAGGGTTTCCGAATTTTCAAAATTAATCAACACGAAACCAACATGCAAGCTTATATCAAAGAACTAGCAAAATGGAACTCATTCATGGTATCAGATCAGAGAGAGAGAGAGAGTACCGAGAGTAGAGAGAGAGAGAGAGAGGAGAGTTCGAGAATGAGAGAGAGACAACCGGGGAGGAAGAAGAAAAAGAAAGGAAGAGGGTGAATGTATACATATGTGGCAGGGGCATTTTTGTCCTTTCTCAAATAAAAAACAATTTTTGATTTTCTTTTATGCAAACTTACTATTTTTACATTTGAATAATAATAATATAAAATTGCTTTTACAAACAAAAGGTGCCAAAATATATTTTTAAATCAAAGAACATAAATTAGTTCTCTCCCCGTATTTTCAGAATAATTTTTGAGCGAACGCTCTAATTTTTATGAATTTTATAAAGAAATCCCCAATATTATAAATAGACTGGGAAAAATCATTTTAAAATATCGGGACATCAAAATAAATTCAACTCTCATTTTTAAAAAGTATCTGGGATTATTCTAGAGATAATAAAATAAATTTCGCACCTTGATCATATTTTAATAATTTTATAAAAATATATAAGGATCATGTAATCCTTATTTTAATCATATAAATCCTCAGATTTTTTTTAAAAAAAAACTCGTAAATCCCAGATTCATTCTCGTATCTTTAGAATGACATATAATCATACAATATTATCAAACACATTCCATTTATCAACACCTTAACACATGATTTCCTTTTTAATAGCTGATTACGTGAGTAATAAATACTCGATAATTCAAATAACAATATAATTTTTTCAATTACGAATCCAATACAAAAACACACAGAGGACTCCGTATTTACTCTAACTTACTATAATCCTCAATTTTATTATCCTTAATCCTTCTTAATTAATCCATCTTCAAATAACGGGTCCCGTTCTACCTAACGGCCCGACAACAACAAATCAGTTATACTTCTCAAACATATCTTATGCCCTTTACTGACTCATCAAACTGGAACGAGACTTTGCCCGTTCCTTATTACTATTTCACAGATATTTCATATAAAGCACAAAATTATATAACTTTATATTTTTTACTCATAAATCCACATAATCCGTAATTATAATAAACAACTATATTTTATTCATATAAATACTTCGCGAAAAACCCAGTAGTTATAATTTTAATTTAAAACAAAGATGTAGAATAGTGGGTAAATTTATTCAATTGATTACATGTGTATCTGATGGCGTGTGTTTATAAAAAATATTTGAGTGTTTATACAACATTACCTTGTGTAACTGTGCACGTATTTACTGCACATTAATACATGTTCCATGATTGTTTTTTCTGATCAATAACAACTTGCCACATTTCCCACTACGTTGAACCGTCTGTATGAGTTAGAGTACAGTGTTAAATAAAATCAATTTTTAATTTTCAATTATCACTTTATCAATTTCTAATCATTCTCTTACTCTTTTTTTCTTTCTAAGATAAACACTGATAACCTCATCAGTTTTCAAGCTTTTTCTACACAGATCGATCATGTTCTCATCTACTTTCACTCATGGCAGTGTTAAGTTTGTCACCAACAACTACGCTGCTATTTTTGGTTACACTAAGATAAATCCTGACTTTCATCTCTTTCAAGATTTATTATGATCCAGTGTGTTATTCCCAATCAATGCAACAACAATTAGAGAAGGGGGGGGGTTGAATGTAATTCTGGCTTCTTTTCTGATTTTAAGAATGTTCTTACTTAATATATAATTGTCTTTGATTTTGCATAAAGTGCGGAACGGAAATAAAATGGAATTCAAAACATAAAGCAATAAAACACAAGGCTTTAAAACTTTATGGTGGATTTGAACTTATCCATCAGAGATATATATATATATATATATATATATATATATATAAAGATGAGAACTCTGTGATGTTTGAATAGCACACAGCTGCTTACAAGTAAACTTACAGAATTACAAAGAGATGCTTAACAGATACAACTTTATCTATCTCTCTGAAAATAATGCTTACTTAGTTAGTTTATTCTACTTGCTACACTTGGTTTATATACTACCAAGTTACATGATAAAAAGACAAACAAGTAAAACAAAAATTATTTCTAGTCTAATTCCGTACTACTTCATTACTCTATCCAGCATCTTTGAATATCTTCATAATTTCATGGAAATCGTAATGCTTCTTTGTTCTCTAAATCCCGCAATTAGGCTGCCACATTCCATTTGCAAACACCCGACTCATGTTATTGTGTTGTCACTGTCAACTGCTCTTTTGAATTATGATCATCTATCGGGACTATGTTGGTCATCCATCGGGACCTTTGTTAATTATCTGTCGGGAGCCTTTGTAGATCATCTGTCGAGAGCCTTTCGGTCACTTGACTCTATTTCACTTATACAGAATTACAAGACATCTTTATATTTACAATTAGCCAACCTATTCTGCATATCAATCTAGTAGTCAACATGACTTAAACGAATCCTATAGCATCTACTGATACATTGTTATTTGCAGGCATGTGCTACAAGACTTATTATTACATAAGCTACACTCTCGATGGATGTTCAGTTGTCATCCGTCGGGACTATGAAGTTCATCCGTCGGGACTATTGTTGAACATTCGTCGAGGGCTACAAAAATACTAAGTTAAATCTACTAAGGTGTTTTGTTCAACTTATCATCAAGTTTACAACATATTCCTAACAATCTCCCCCAATTTATGTCTACTGTCATTGTAGCCATAAATTAAGAAAAACTTGATGATAACAAAATACCCTAAGTGTACAGATTGAATTATGGTAGATAAAACTGGTAAGTGCTACCGTTTATTTGAAAATTGAACAAAGTAAAGTGTACAAAGAGTTCTCACAATCATTTTCAAGGTGCTCCTCTACATCCAGTGAATATGTGGGTGAGTTTGATGTGTTTGGAGCTTCTATTGTTAAAGATTTTGGCTGTGACTCCACATTTATTGGAGCCACATCAAACTGAGTTTGAGAAGGTGCAGTGACTGAGTCTTTTGCTGCAGTTTGCACTGTGTGTGATCCTTGTGTATCACCAAGTTTTCTAGACTTCTTCTTTCTTGTATAAGTCTGAGGTGAGTCTGTGTCCCTAGCCCTTTTGACCTGTTCTCCTGGTTGGGAGCTTGTTTCAATAGTAGCATCCTTTTGAGAGGATGAAACTAGAGATGTGCTAATTTCCTTATTAAGCACCACAGTTTGTTGGGAAAGTGTGGTGTGGCTAGGTTTGGGTACACTCACCTCACCATCCTTATTCTTAGGGCTTCTTTGATGTTCATCCTATCCCTCACCAGCCTCACTTCCCTTCATACTCCCTCTTTATTTTTGGTAGATTTTGAAACTGGCATCTTTGAGAGACACCATATTGTGGTTTCTTTGCTTTGGATTTTAAAGGTTTGGATTTTGTGGCTTGGGTAGGCATTTGTTGGGTATTAGACATAGATGCCATAACCACAGTCAATGGAAAAGAAATTTGAGAGGTAGAAGGAGTAGGGACATAAACATTTACCTCACTTACCTGAGGGCCCTCCTTGATAGGCAAATAAATAAGGGGCACCTCCTTGTGGTGATCAGCTCTGATTATTCTTCTTTCTTAAACCCAACAATCCAGTTTGTTGGTTGGGTTCTCAATCACAAGATCCTCACAAATATGGTTAGCAATAATCATAAAGAATCTAGAATAATAAAAATGCCTAGATCTCTTTTTAATCTCCCTTAACTTATAGCCTAACTCAAACATGATAACATCACTAAAATTATAGTAATTATCAGTAAGAAGCATATAGAGCATGTTAAGCATAGTAGTATTAATAGAATCAAAGTTGCTTATTTTACCAGAAAACACCTCGGTAACTACATCACACATAAAGATCCACTCTTTCCTAAGACCTAGCCTCCTAATTTCACTTAACTTAGTGGTAGGAAGTGCATAGCCAATAGAATTAAGTAAGTTAACTAAATCAGCATCTGTCTGTGGTTTAGTAGTAGTGTTTTCAGGAATTTTAAAGCATGCTTGAATAGTATCACTATTAATGCAAAATTCCTTACCTTTAATAGAGAGAGTTATAGTTTTTTCAGTTTCCTGATACACAGCAGTGATCCACATCTTCTCCACAACTTCACAGTAGATTGTGGGTGATTCTAGCATGGCATAGCTAAGCTTGCATCCCTTTATAAAGTCCATCATTTTGTGATAATCTTCAGAGGCTGGAATCTCTTTGTTCACAAGACCCACAAAATTGTTCTTCTCATAAATGAATCCTGACTGAGACATGATCTTGACTACTGGTGCCATTGTTAAAGCAAGGAAATTTGCAGAAAGAAAGAGGGTTTTGCTTTGAGGAAGAAGAGAGCAGTTAATTGCAATAAAGAAAGATAAAATCTAAAATACACTTGAAGTTAGGCTTTTATATATTCTCAGATAAAATGGGATAAAAAATTAAAGGTAAAAATTAAAGATCCAATGAAAATTGCCCAAAATAGCCGTTTAAAAGTAACATAAACTGTCAAAATTCTGTCAGTTATCCGTCGTGATATACTTATAGACTATAAGTAAATCCGATGGATAATGTTAAGAACTTTAACGACTAAGATGTAGACAATTCGACGGATGAGAATAAATCAATTATCCGTCGGGTTAAAAATAATCCAGAAAAGTAATTGATTTTTACCAAGCTATTCTATTTCGACGGATGATCAAACTTGACGGATAATGAACATCCGTCGAGATGTAGATTTTGACTTAACCAAATTTTTATCCAAAACAGAAAAACCAATTAAGTTTTTGGCTGCATTTCAACTTGCAAAATTATCAAAAATGATTTAAGAATAATTAAGCATACCTAACTCACTTACCAACTTAGTGAAGGTGGATTCATCAAGTGGCTTGGTAAAGATATCTGCAAGTTGCTTCTCACTTGGAACAAAATGAAGTTCCATAATACCATTCATTACATGTTCCCTAATGAAATGGTACTTGATGTCTATGTGCTTTGTTCTTAAATGCTGTACTGAATTTTCAGTAATGGAAATAGCACTTGTGTTATCACAGAAAATAGGAATCTTATTCACCTGTAGACCATAGTCCTACAGTTGATTTTTCATCCATAAAATCTGTGCATAGCAACTACCAGCAACAATATATTCAGCTTTAGCTATAGAGGTAGAAACTGAATTTTGCTTTTTACTGAGCCAGAATACCAGCTTGTTTCCTAGAAATTGACAGGTTCCTGTTATACTTTTTCTATCAATTTTACAACCTGCATAATCTGCATCTGAATAACCAGTTAGATCAAAACCAGAATCTCTAGGGTACCAAATTCCAAGTTTTGGTGTTCCTTTGAGATATATGAAAATTCTCTTAATAGCTATTAAATGAGATTCTCTAGGATCAGCCTGAAATCTAGCATAGAGACACGTAGCTAACATTATATCTGGCCTACTAGCTGTTAAGTACAAAAGTGAGCCAACCATGCCTCCATAACTTGAAATATCCACAGACCTTTCTGTAGTGTTTAATTCAAGCTTAGTTGTAGTGGTCATGAGAGTTTTTGCAGATGTGCAATCCATTATATCAAACTTTTTTAAAGGATCATATATATATTTGGTTTGACTAATGAGTATTCCATCACTAACTTTTTTAACTTATAAACCAAGAAAATAGGTTAGTTCTCCCATCATGCTCATTTCATACTTACTTTGCATCAATTTGGTAAACTTTTTGTAAAGTTTTTCATCTGTAGAGCCAAATATAATATCATCTACATAAATTTAAACAAGAATGCTAGAGCCATTAATATTTCTAAAGAATAAAGTTTTGTCAACAGTACCTCTTGTGAAGTGATTTTTTAAGAGAAATTTTGACAAAGTATCATACCAGACTCTAGGTGCCTGCTTCAATCCATAAAGTGCTTTCAAAAGATAGTAGACATATTCTGGAAAATTTGGATCTTCAAAACCAGGAGGCTGACTGACTTAGACTTCCTCCTCCAAATCTCCATTCAGAAAGGCGCTTTTGACATCCATTTGATAGACTTTGAAATTGGCATGGGCTGCATAGGCTAAGGAAATTTTGATGACTTCAAGTCTTGCAACAGAAGCAAAAGTTTCATCAAAATCTATTCCTTCTTGTTGACAGTAGCCCTTAGCAACCAATCTAACTTTGTTCCTGACAACTATGCCATTTTCATCCATCTTGTTTCTGAATACCCACTTGGTGTCAATAGAATTCTTTCCTTTATGCTTGGGTACCAGCTTCCATACTTTATTCCTCTCAAATTGGTTTAGCTCCTCTTACATAGCTAAAACCCAATTAGGATCCAACAGAGTTCCTTCTACCTTTTTAGGCCCTTCCTTAGATAGAAAGCTGTTATATAGACATTCCTCTTGAGTTGCTTTTCTTGTTTGCACTCTTGAGGACACATCACCAATGATCAGTTCAAAAGGGTGATCTCTAGTCCATTTTCTCTGTTGAGGTAGATTAGCTCTAGATGAAGAGGCCTCATTATTGTCTTGATTTGTGACTGAGTTTTGATTAGAAGAAACTCCCCCTGAGTGTGGATCTTTGATTTGAAGATGGAGTTCATTCTGTAAGTGATCTATTTTGACTCTCAACTTCTCTGATTGTTCCGACGGATGATGCACTTTGTATCCTGACGAATGAAGTTGATTGTCTTCCGACGGATGATGCATTTTGTACCTCGACTGATGCTGAATTTTGTGCATCATTGGAGATGGACTTTTCTGCATTATTCTTAGCCACTATTTCTTGATCACTGTCATCATCACTGTCATCACATATTATCTCAACATTATCAAATTTAAGGCTATCATGGAAACCTTCATCTTTTAGTCCTTCAATCCTCTTATCTTCAAACACAACATGTACATATTTCATAATAATGTTTGTTCTAAGGTTGTAGACTCTATATGCTTTTCCAACAGCATATCTAATAAAAATTCCCTCATCTGCTTTAGCATCAAACTTTCCATGCTGTTCAGTTTGATTTCTTAGAATGTAACATTTGCATCCAAAGACATGAAGAAAATTTAGAGTTGGCTTCCTATTCTTGAAAAATTGGTAGGGTGTCATGCATTTTGCTTGATTGACCAAAGAAATATTCTGAGTGTAGCATGCAGTATTCACAGCTTCAGCCCAAAAATATATTGGTAACTTTAATTCTTCTAGCCTTGTCCTTGCAGCTTCAATAAGAGATCTGTTCTTCCTTTCCACCACTCCATTTTGTTGTGGAGTTCTAGCTGCAGAAAACTCATGCATAAACCCATTCTCTTCACAAAATAACCTCATCACGGAATTCTTGAACTCAGTTCCATTGTCACTACTGATTCTTCTAACTTTGAAATCAGGATGATTATTGACTTGCCTTATGTGATTGATGATGATTTCACTAGCTTCATCTTTGGATTTTAGAAAATATGTCCAAGAGAACTTTAAGAAATCATTCACAATTACTAGGCAATATCTTTTCCCTGAGATGGACAACACATTGACTGGTCCAAACAAATCCATGTGCAATAGTTTCAAAGGTTCTTCAATTGTTGAATCAAGCTTCTTTTTGAATGATGCTTTAATCTGCTTTCCTTTCTGGCAGGCATCACACAATCCATCTTTTGAAAACTCCACTTGAGGAATACCTCTAACCAATTATTTCTTGACTAGCTTATTCATGGTCTTGAAGTTTAGATGGGACAGCTTCTTGTGCTATAGCCAACTTTCATCTTGACTTGCTTCATTGAGAAGACAAGTTACAGATTCTGCATTTGTTGAGTTAAAGTCAACTAGATACATATTGCCTTTTCTTACTCTAGTGATAACCACTTTGTTGCTTTTCTTGTCAGTCACAACACAGGCTTCTGCATTAAAAGTAACTGAGTTGCCCCTATCACAAAGCTGGCTGATACTCAACAAATTGTGCTTGAGACCATCCACTAGGGCAACTTCCTCAATGATGACATTATCTTTCGAAATCAAGCCATATCCCATAGTATAACCCTTGTTGTCATCTCCAAAAGTAATACTTGGGCCAGCTCTTTCTCTGAAACCAGTGAGCAAGGTAGAATCTCCAGTCAATATGCCTTGAGCAACCACTATCCAGACACCAAAGATTCTTTCTATTTCCATGCACACATCAAAATCAAAATAAGTTGATTTTGGTACCCAAGTTTTCTTGGGTCCTGCCTTGTTAGCCTTTTTCTTTGGTTTCTTAGGTTTGACCTTATTTGACTTTGGTATTTCAGATTCATCCTTTGTCATTTGAGTTGGACCATTGAACCCATTTACTGAAGCAAAATTTTCATGCACATTCTGATTAACATGAAAGGGCATGCTATGTGCAAACATGTTATTCCAGTAAGGCATGCTAAATGACATTTGAGGCATACTAAATGCATCATAATAAAGATTATGTGCAAATGGCATATTAGCATACTGTGCATTCAAATTGTGTGAAGGCATAACATTTATATGCATTGTAGGCATGCTGGGAAATGAAGATGGTGCAGACATGGGAGCAGGCACAACAAGTTTGCAATTAACAGACAAATGATTAACACTAGCACATTTAACATAGATTTTTCTTGGTGCATATTTATCAGGTGTGTAGTTGTTATGTTTGTTAATCCCTACTTTCCCATTTCTATTCCTTTTCCTTTTTGACTCTGCTTTTACTTTAATTTTCTCCAATCTCTCATTCAATTGCTTGATAGACAGATGACCTACATTGATTCTCTTGTCCTTTTTAACTTGACTTGTTTCTCCTGGAACAAAGTTCTTAGAAACTGATCCATATTTTTCATTTAACTTGGCTAGCTTAGCTTTGCTAACTGGTTTACTTGCACTCAACGGATAGGGCTCATTGTCTTTCGACGGATAATCTTTTTGATTATTCGACGGATAATTTTCATCATCCGTTGAATCCACATCTGTTAAAAGCCCTTCAACCAGATTGGAATCAAGCTTCTCCTTGTTCTTTTTCCAGGCTGCATCACAGAAAGATTCTATACCTTGAACTTTAGTAATTTGAGCATGGACATCTCTAGATAATTTCCATGCCTTAATTACTTCCTGTTCTCGTTCAAGTTGCTTTCTTAAAATCTCCTCTTTATTTAAGGAGTCAGTTAGGTCATCCTTAGCAATCTTGCATTTTATTATTAAATTTTCAAACTCAACAAATTGAGTCTCTAGCACATTGTTTCTTTCACTTAAAAACATATTGTTCTCTTTAATTTTATTGTTTTCTTTAGTGAGAGACTTGAGTGTAACACGCAGGTGATATAATTCAGTAGACATGTCATTTATGGCATCATTACACTCAGCTTTCGATAAATGAGCTAGATTGGTAGTGATTACCTGATTGCTTGATGAACTTGTCTATGTTCCATCTAATCAGGCCATAAGTGCACAATTGACATAACTTGTATCTTCATCCTCTTCCAATCTATCTGCAGCCCAATCATTTTTTTGTGTAATGAAAGCCCTTTCCTTTTGCTTGAGCAACTCAAAGTATTTCTTCTTATAATTAACAACCTCAAACTTCTTTTTACCAGAATCAGGCTTTCTACATTCATTAGAAAAATAACCTGCCAGGCCACACTTGAAACATTTGAATTTAGACCTATCAACCATGTTTCTGTTTGACTTGGCTGCTCCAAAATTCTTCTTGAATTTGAGCTTGTCAAATCGCCTGGATAGAAAAGCAAGATGCTCATCTATGTCATCCATGTCATCTTGACTAAGCTGGTCTTCATGGTCAGCTACTAGTCCCTTTCCTTTGCCTTCACAAACTCTTAAGTTTGGTGCAGATTCAACAGTTTCAACCTTTATCTCCTTTTCTTTTTCTTGCTCAGCAACCAATGCAATAGATCCTCCCTTCTTTCTTCCTTTCTCCATCTTCTCATCTTGCTCTATTTCAAGCTCATAAGTTTTTAGGATACCATACAGTCTATCCAAGGTGAACTCCTTGTAATCTTGAGAATTTCTCAATGAGACTGTCATAGGTTTCCATTCCTTTGGCAGAGATCTAAGGAATTTAAGGTTTGAGTCTTTTGTTTGATAGACCCTTCCATGTAGTTTTAGAGCATTCAGCAGTTTTTGGAATCTATTGAAAATGTCAGTGAGTGACTTACCTTCTTCACTATGGAAATGCTCATATTGCTGAATCAAGAGTTGCATCTTGTTCACCCTTACTTGCTCAGTTCCATCACATATAACTTGAATTGTATCCCAGACATCCTTAGCAGTTTTACAGTTTATGATGTTGTCAAACATGTCACTGTCAACACCATTAAACAAAATATTCATAGCATTTTTATCCTTTTGAACTTGTTCTTTGTCTGGATCTGACCATTCCGCTTGTGGTTTTGGGACTGATGCTTCATTTCCTGTAGCAGCTCTCATAGGGACATGTGGACCTTTTTCAATGCAGTCCACATATGCTTCATCTTGAGATAGAATATGCAGGTGCATTTTCACCTTCCAATGGTGATAGTTGTCTTTGTCCAGAAATGGAATCTTTACTCCAACATCTTTTCTGTTCATCTTGTTGATTGTTGTGATCTTTAAACTCTTTGTTCTTCAAGAGCTTGCTTTGATACCAATTGTTATTCTCAATCAATGCAACAAGAATTACAGAAGGGGGGGGGGGTTGAATGTAATTCTGGGTTCTTTTCTGATTTTAAGAATGTTCTTACTTAATATATAACTGTGTTTGATTTTGCAAGAAGTGTGGAATGAAAGTAAAATGGAAATCAAAACACAAAGCAATAAAACACAAGGCTTTAAAACTTTCTGGTGGATTTGAACTTATCCACTATATATATATATAAAGATGAGAACTCCTTGATGCTTGAATAGCACACTGCTGCTTACAAGTGAACTTACAGAATTACAAAGGGATGCTTAATATATACAGCTTTATCTATCTCTCTGAAAATAATGCTTACTTAGTTAGTTTGTTCTACTTGCTACACTTGGTTTATATACTACCAAGTTACATGATAAAAAGACAAACTTCTTTCTAGTCTAATTCCATGCTACTTCATTACTTTATCCAACATCTTTGAATATCTTCATAATTGCATCGAAATGGTAATGCTATTTTGTTCTCTAAATCCTGTAATTAGACTGCCACATTCCATTTGCAAACACCCGATGCATGTGATTGTGTTGTCAATATCAACTGCTCTTTTGAATTATGATCATCCGTCGGGACTATGTTGGTCAACCGTTGGGAGCTTTGTTGATTATCTGTCGGGAGCCTTTGTAGATCATCCGTCGAGAGCCTTTCTATCAATTGACTCTATTTCACTTATACAGAATTATAAGACATCTTATATTTACAATTAGCCAACCTATTCTGCATATCAATCTAGTAGTCAACATGACTTAAAGAATCTTACAACATCTACTGATATATTGTTGTTTGCAGGCATGTGCTGCAAGATTTATTATTACATAAGCTACACTCTCGATGGATGTTTAGTTGTCATACATCGGGACTATAAAGTTCATCCGTTGGGACTATTGTAGAACATCCATCGAGAGCTACAAAAATACTAAGTTAAATCTACTAAGGTGTTTTGTCCAACTTATCATCAAGTTCACAACATATTCCTAACACAGTGAAGTAGGTTATACTCTTACTGAACCTACAGTAGTGTCTGGGGACCAGGTTCTCGCTTTTTGGAGGACTGGTATTTATGATGATGGTGGTGCAAATGGTTCTCCAAGCATCATATTTGAGTTCAATGAGGAGACCAAAGTTGTGACTCCTCAAACAGTTAGGGAAGCTCTTCATCTTCCAACTCATGATTCTTACTCCTCTTTCATAAGAGATGAGGAGGTTCTTCACAGAAATTGGTTATGATAAAGATATGAAGAATATGGGGAAGTTGAAAAGAAATGGTCTAAGGAAGGAGTGGAACTTTTACTTCGACTGCATTACCAGGGCTTTAAACAATTAATGCACCAATTTTGATGCACTTCCTATCATGACACGACAAATTAGGCACTCTCTGATTCATGGTGCAAACTATGTTTTTGGTAGGGTAGTTCTTTGTTTTATAGGAGATAGATTAAAAGTTGATCCTAATATAGTTTATTAAACTAGATTTTGTTAATTTATTTTTAATCTTTATTTGCCTAATACCCCAATCTCTGCTAATCAAATCATCTCAGTGTTAAAGCTCATAAAATAGCGTTCTCTAATTTGATCTCTAAGGATAAGGAGAAGGTTGCTCTTGCTCCTCTCAAGCTGCCACTCTCTGCCAGGAACTTTCTAATTGCAAGGATTCCTGTGACTTATGGATTGCAAAATCTACAGAGTGCTAAGATACAGGCAATTACTATTGGGAACCCCCATGTAGCTAACCCAAGCACCACAACCCAAACACTTCCCAAAACACAATCCACCTCATGTATCTCTCAAAATGCATCAGTTGTAAAAAGTAAGAAGATAGCAAAGTCCAATTCCCCTCAAGGAACAGGACTAAGGGCTTCTCGGAAAATCTCAGTAGCAAAGTCTAATGCTCCTCAAGAGAATCCACATGATATTATTGTCCAGTCTGCTAGGACTTATGGTCAGAGAGCTGTTTTGAAGTTTGCACATGACACTGGTGCAAATGCTATTGCTGGTGCTAATGCCATTGTTGGAAAGAAAATTTGGTATTGCACAAGGAGGTTCAAGGGTACAAGCTTCTTATTCTTCTAAACCTTCAGAAATTGTAAAGAGAAAGCTCATACTTGCTGAGTAAAAATAATATGATGAGGACAATACTACCTTGTCATCAAAATCAAGAAGTTAAATCCCGATTCTACTAATGCTTTAACAACTGCTGATGCTTTAACTACTGATTCAATCCCTAGACCAAGGAAAAAGAAGTTGTTCAAGACTTATTTTGCTCAACAAAATCTGAAGCTCAAACAAGAATTAGCTGAGAAGGGATAAGATGTATTTCTTTCAAGATAGTCAATTACTGATGCTCATGATATAAATGCTGATATACCTGTCATAATTTCTGATTCTCCAGTGAAGCTAAAGAGAAGAGTAAGGGAAGTCAATCATGAGCAAGTTGTGAGGATGGCCAAGAGATTGCAGAAACAAGGAAGGTTTCATGGGTCAAGCACATAAGAACCTGTATCTCAAAGGAATGCAGTAGCTACTACAAACTCTGATCTAGTCCCACAAAACCTACACCTCAAAGTGGTGTAGCAGACTATGAAGACATTGCACCTCTTGCTACCAAGTCAGTCCAATAATGTGTTAGTGTATACTGAAAATATTTATTTGAAGTATGTACATTTATTTCTGGCCAGTTTATTTGAGAATCATTTGAATGTTTACATGTTGTCTAATATTATATATTGTGAACAATCTAGTATCAAATGGGATACAGAATATTAGATTGTTAAATACGGTTATATAATATAATAAGGTTCACAGCACATGTGGTGTTGGACAATCCACTGGTATGGCTGTAGTATTATTTAGATTAGTTTATATTGACTAATAAATAATGCTAGTATACTTTGTGTATATTGAACATGATCAAATTTAGAATTGTTCCCTTAATACTGATTAAGAAGGAGAACTAAGATTCTATGTTATTATTAATGCTTAGGTTCTTAATCCGGAAATAGTAATTGACACGTGTATATTATTTACATGCTTTGATTTATATATGAAATAATTCTTTTGAATTATATCATTATATTTTGGGTGATGGAATTATATACATGGTGGATATTATTTATTGAAGGAATCCATGTCCTGATAATATTCGGGGTAATGATGTCCCCTTGAAAGCTCAAAAAGATTTAATTATGTGAAACTCTGCAGGTGGAATTTATTCTGGCATAATTAAATAAAGGTTGAGTGGATGATCAAGGATAAAAGATATTAATTAAATAAATTATCAGTAATTTATTTAATTAATGGACATATGATATTTTAAACATGGGGAATTTAATAAGCAAATAATATTGGAACCGAATTAATTAAATTACGGTATTAGGAAAGGTAGTGCAAATATTAATTCTTTAGTGGATTGAATTAATATTTAATTACATTGGGCTAGGCTCAAGATGTAATTAGAAGGCCCAACCTAATTATCCATGGTCCCTATTGTAGCCTATATATATTCTTATTCTCTTCTTGCTTGGCAATGGTGTGGAAACATATTGTAGCTACCAAGGAGCAAGAAGAGAGGATAACTTGAGAAGATGGAGGCCACACTTCGGTCAAGGGAATTTGGGAATACAATAGAAGAGCGTGGAATCAACCATTAACAAGGTAATCCTCTTTTCGTAATCTTTATCGTAAAACGTAGTAACACCCTAAGTCCGTGGTTCCCAACAATTGGTATCAAGAGCCTGGTAATGGGTTCTACGTTTTATGATATAATGTCCATGTCGTAATTATATATGCGTGTATATAGTGTTTTACTTGTATTGGTTTTGATGCAGGTTATTAATCCACTATTATGGCCATGTATATTTTAATTATGTGTTTGGATCCCACGTGGTTTAATCGTGGTTAATTTTTGTTTTGGTTTCCACGTGGTTTAATCGTGGTTGTAATTTACACGAGGGTTGATCGTGTTAGAATAGATTTTACAAAATTAGTTTTGTATTAGATCTATTTTTTTGTAATTGTTCCGGGTATTTTGTAATAGTTATGTGCGATCGGAAATCAATTCCGGTAGTTTTTTTTGTTCCGCTGTGCGATTACATGGGGCTGCTGGGGCTGCTGGGGGCGTCGGGGCGCGCTTGGGGCAGATTTTTTTTTGAGAGCTGGATTTTTTTCAAGGGCCATAATAGTGGAAAATTTATTTTAATTTTTTCCATTAAATTTTAATTATTGCTTTAATTTATTGATTATGTGTGTCGTTAATTATGTGTGTAATTCTTTTAAAATTGCATGTTTAACTTAATTAGGACGACATGGACATAAATTTTATTTATTGCTTTAATTAAATGTTAGATGTTGCTAAAATTATGTGTGTATTTTGAATGCATGTTTAGACATATTTATAACAACATAGGGCCCCATTTAATTTTAAAATTCCTCAATTTTAATAAAAAAATTCTAAGTGGGAGAGGGAATTAATATGAAATTAAATCCCATGGTCTCCATTATTGGTTGTAGGTAATTTAACATAAAGACGAATATAAATTATATATACGTCACCCATCGTGGCATGTAATTTATGGTGTCTAGAATGTTATAGAAATTACTAGAACAAACTTCTTAAATTAATAAATTTTGAAAGGAATAAATACTGATTTTCTTTATTTTCGATTTGGGGCGATTTTGTCAAAAATGGGTCATCGAACTTGTAAGGCTGTGGGTTTTAAGCGAGACCGATGTGACTCCTCCACTACCTGGAAATCAAACCATTGATGAATATTGAATTGAAGTATTCTATTCAAGGCAAAATTACGAATATTGGAAGGTATACACGCCACCCATCGTGGCGTACCAAGTTCCATAGATTTCGAATAATTTAAGATTTGATGATGGTATACACTTCGCTATGAAAAATAATATAGTCCACCCCAACGTGGCATATTGTTTAAGTAATAGGATCAAAGTAACATTTAAACAAAATTAGGTGGTATACATGTCACACATCATGGCGTACCAGAAGCTTATGGTGTTTATATGTTAGTGCATTAAATTTTAATAATTGTTAGAGGAATCAATAGATCTTAATAATTAATGCACCCTTATTTATGTGATGTTTTTATGCATGATTCTCAGGATAAAATGGGCTTTAATCCACTATTCACCATACTTAATGATAACAAACTTACCGGACCTAACTATATTGAATGGAAACAAAATTTGGACATTATGTTGACTGCTGAGGAGTACAAGTTTTGCACTTATGAACCCAAGCCTGAACAGCCTGCTGTTGATGCTCCTGAAGATGCAAAAGAGTATTATAAAAGGTGGATTAAGGCTGATGAGATGTCGCGATGTTATATTCTGGCAGCAATGTCGGGTGTTTTGCAGCATCAGCATCAGTCTATGGCCACTGCTTCGGATATGCTCTTTAATCTCAAGGAACTTTTTGGAGATCAGAATAGGGCTGCTAGGCAAGTAGCCATGAAGGCTTTAATGAACACTCAGATGGCTGAAGGCATACCTGTAAGGGATCATGTTCTCAAGATGATGTCGCATCTGAATGAGATAGAGATCCTTAGTGCTGAACTTGACGGGGAAACCTAGATTGACATTATCCTTATGAGCTTGTCCAAGAGTTTTGAGCAGTTCCGCTTGAATTACAACATGAACAAGAGGCAGTATAGTCTCGCGGAACTGCTGACAGAACTTCAGGCAGCTGAAGGATTATTTTGGCAGAGTGTTCAAGTGAATGTGGCTGAGAAAGGTTCTTCCTCTAAACCGAAAGGTATTAAGAATAAGAAAAAGGCTCAGACACCAAGAGATGTGAAGGCAGTGGGAGTTCAGGGTGGTGTGAAAAAGCCTAAGGGAAAGTGCTTCAGATGCAAACAGTCAGGTCACTGGAAACAGGATTGTCCTCTTCCTAAGAAGACAAACAATACTGGTATGTCTCTTTCTCTAGTTACAGAAACATTTATAGCGGCTATATCTACGAGCACTTGGTGTGTAGATACAGGAGCCACTGATCATGTTTGTAATTCTATGCAGGGGTTCCCACTATCCAGAATGCTTAGAGATGGTGAGATATACGTGTTCATGGGAGATACTACGAAGGTAGCAGTAGTTGCAGTAGGAGTTATTCATTTATCTTTTGGTTCTGATAGAATTTTGGTTTTGAACAATTGTCTTTATGTACCTTCTTTTAGAAGGAATTTAATTTCGGTTTCTAAACTTGCTTTGGATGGTTATAATGTTTGTTTGGATCGTAATGTTTCTATTATGATGAATAAACAAATTATATGTTCTGGTACATTGCAAGACAATTTGTATATAATTAATCCTAGTCAACCTGCACTGCAACTGCAATTTAGGGAATTGAACAACACATCTTCTAACTCTACTAAAAGAAAGGAACCTTCTAGTTTGAACCAAACATATCTTTGGCACTTGAGATTTGGTCATATTAACTTGAGGAGGATTCAAAGACTGGTAGTAGATGGGCCTTTAAGCTCATTGGCAGTGGAGCCATTTCCAGTTTGTGAATCCTGCTTGGAAGGAAAAATGACTAATAGGCCTTTCAAGGCAAAAGGGAATAGAGCCAAACAAATGTTAGAATTGGTTCACTCTGATTTATGTGGACCCATGAATATCCAAGCAAGAGGTGGTTATGAATATTTCGTCACTTTCATAGATGATTATTCTAGATATGAGTACGTTTATTTGTTGCACCGTAAGTCTGAGTGCTTTGATAAGTTCAAAGGGTACAAAGCTAAAACGGAGAAGCGACTTAATAAAAGTATCAAGTCACTACGATCAGATCATGGTGGCGAATACTTGCTTGGAGAATTTAGGGAATATTTATCAGAAAATGGGATAGAATCCCAGTTAACTGCACCAGGCACACCCCAGCAGAATGGTGTAGCAGAGAGAAGGAACCAGACTCTTTTAGAGAGTGTTAGATCGATGATGAGTTATTCGGATTTACCCAAGTCGTTTTGGGGACATGCCTTAGAGACAGCAGCTTATCTTCTGAACTTAGTACCTTCTAAGTCGGTTCCTAAAACCCCCTTAGAATTGTGGACCGGGGATAAACCGAGTCTAAGACATATTCGAATATGGGGTTGTCCAGCACATGTGCTGAACAAGAACGCGACTAAGTTAGAATCTCGTACAGAAGTAAGGTTGTTTGTAGGCTACCCCATGGGAACGAAAGGATATTTATTTTATAGTCCGAAGAATCGGGATGTCATTGTTAGCACCAATGCAAGATTCTTAGAGGATGAATATATAATGAATCACAAACCCATGAGTAGTGTCGTTTTAGAGGAACTAGTGGGAGGGACAAATAATACCCATGAAGCTGTAGTACAAGTAGAACAACCACAACATAATGTACAACCTGTCACTAATACCGCACCAGTGCCTCGTCGTAGTGGGAGGGTTGTTCAACAGCCTGATAGATTCATGTTTTTGGGAGAGTCTTCAGACTTGGTCCCTGGTGAACATGATGATGATCCCCGTACATACGAAGAGGTAGTACAAGACAAAGATGCAGATCTTTGGCAAAAGTCGATGGAATCTGAGATAGAATCAATGTATTCTAATCAGGTCTGGGAGCTCGTGGAACCACCCAAAGGTATAAAACCTATTGGATGTAAGTGGATCTACAAGAAAAAGAGGGGATTAGATAAAAAGGTGAAAGCCTGGAAAGCAAGACTTGTTGCGAAAGGGTATACTCAGGAAGAAGGTATCGATTATGAGGAAACCTTTTCACCGGTAGTCATGCTTAAGTCAATCCGTATTTTTTTATCTATAGCAGCTCATCTCGATTATGAGATTTGGCTCTTAATGGAAGTCTTGAAGAAACCATCTATATGCAGCAACCAAAAGGATTCATTAAGGAAGGCCAAGAGCATCTGGTATGTAAGCTTAAGAGGTCTATTTATGGACTTAAACAAGCTTCTAGAGACTGGAATATTCGTTTTGATCAGGCAGTCCAGTCATATGGATTTGATCAAAGTCCAAGCGAATCGTACGTGTATAAGAGAAGTGAAGGTAATGCAGTGGTTTTTCTAGTACTATATGTAGATGATATTTTACTCATTGGAAACAATGTTGAGATGTTGTCATCAGTAAAGGCATGGTTGTTCAAACAATTTGACATGAAGGACTTAGGTGAAGCGGCATACATCCTTGGGATCAAAGTTATAAGGGATCGCAAGAAAAGGATGTTGGCTTTATCTCAAGAGCCCTACATTGATGAAGTATTAGCTCGTTTTAACATGCAGAACTCCAAGAAAGGTTTTCTACCTTTTAAGCATGGAGTTGCTCTATCTAAGAAGCAGTGTCCTTCGACACCTAAGGATATAGATAGCATGAAAGCAGTTCCTTATGCTTCAGCATGTGGAAGCTTAATGTATGCTATGTTATGTACGAGGCCTGACATCTGCTTTGCTGTAGGCATGGTTAGTAGATATCAGTCGAACCCAGGTCAGGAACATTGGAGTGCAGTAAAAACTATACTCAAGTACCTGAGAAGGACTAAGGAGTATATGTTAATTTACAAGGCCTCAGATCTATTTCCTTTGGGATATACTGATTCAGATTTCCAATCAGATAGGGATAAGAGGAAATCAACCTCGGGATATGTTTTTACTTTGGGAGGTGGAGCCGTTATATGGAGGAGTGTAAAGCAGAAATGCATTGCAGACTCCACCATGGAGGCCGAGTACGTGGCGGCCTCTGAGGCTGCCAAGGAGGCTGTATGGTTCAGGAACTTCCTTTTGGACTTAGATGTAGTACCTAATTTGCTTAGGAGCTTGACGGTGTATTGTGATAACACTGGTGCTGTGGCAAATTCAAAGGAACCGCGAGACCACAAAGCAGCTAAACATATTGAATGTAAGTATCATCTCATACGAGGAATCGTAAAGCGAGGGGATATAGTTGTGGCTCACATATCATCAGAAGACAACCGAGCAGATCCTTTCACAAAGAGCTTGCCAACCAAGGTTTTTGACAAGCATGTGGAAGCGATAGGAGTCAGATGGATGGACACATAGATTTTTATGTAATAGTGGATTAAATAAACACTGATGTACACATAGAATATTTTGAGTATAAGTGGGAGATTGTTAATGTATACTGAAAATATTTATTTGAAGTATGTACATTTATTTCTGGCCAGTTTATTTGAGAATCATTTGAATGTTTACATGTTGTCTAATATTATATATTGTGAACAATCTAGTATCAGATGGGATACAGAATATTAGATTGTTAAATACGGTTATATAATATAATAAGGTTCCAACACAAGTGGTGTTGGACAATCCACTGGTATGGCTGTAGTATTATTTAGATTAGTTTATATTGACTAATAAATAATGCTAGTATACTATGTGTATATTGAACATGATCAAATTTAGAATTGTTCCCTTAATACTGATTAAGAAGGAGAACTAAGATTCTATGTTATTATTAATGCTTAGGTTCTTAATCCGGAAATAGTAATTGACACGTGTATATTATTTACATGCTTTGATTTATATATGAAATAATTCTTTTGAATTATATCGTTATATTTTGGGTGATGGAATTATATACATGGTGGATATTATTTATTGAAGGAATCCATGTCCTGATAATATTCGGGGTAATGATGTCCCCTTGAAAGCTCAAAAATGATTTAATTATGTGAAACCCTGCAGGTGGAATTTATTCTGGCATAATTAAATAAAGGTTGAGTGGATGATCAAGGACAAAAGATATTAATTAAATAAATTATCAGTAATTTATTTAATTAATGGACATATGATATTTTAAACATGGGGAATTTAATAAGCAAATAATATTGGAACCGAATTAATTAAATTACGGTATTAGGAAAGGTAGTGCAAATATTAATTCTTTAGTGGATTGAATTAATATTTAATTACATTGGGCTAGGCTCAAGATGTAATTAGAAGGCCCAACCTAATTATCCATGGTCCCTATTGTAGCCTATATATATTCTTATTCTCTTCTTGCTTGACAATGGTGTGAAAACATATTGTAGCCACCAAGGAGCAAGAAGAGAGAATAACTTGAGAAGACGGAGGCCACACTTCGCTCAAGGGAATTTGGGAATACAATAGAAGAGCGTGGAATCAACCATTAACAAGGTAATCCTCTTTTCGTAATCTTTATCGTAAAACGTAGTAACACCCTAAGTCCGTGGTTCCCAACATAATGGCATGATACAGCCACTGCCAAAACCATAAGCGAGGTTTTAAAAGTCAAAGATTTCTATATGACTGTTGAATCTCTTACCAAAAAGAAGACAGCTGGTCTGCAACTTGGAGCTGCCCAAGAATCTGATTTTGAATCTGAGGAGATGAGTACACAAGAACCTGGGTTTCAAAGTAATCCAGCAACTCCTGAATCTCCATCCATACAAGAACCACTACCTCAATATGGTAGTGCGGGCTTAACTCCTGGTATAGTCATCTTGGCACTGAATACTGAAGGAAGGATACATCCAACTCCAACATCTGCTAAAATTCTTTCAGTTCAACCTTTGGATGATATCTTAGGAGTTGATCCTTCAGAAGTATAAGTTATAAATACTGACTTTTATTTATCAGCATTTAATTTAAATATTGATACTATTTTGTTAGCTATTACTAGTTTTATAAATCCTGATGGTATGATCATGTCTAGTCCTTTACAAAAGGGTACCCCTAGTCATGTGACCACATACATCTCTTCTCAACCACCTCTTATTTCTGTTGGACAAAATATTCTGAGCCTTTTAGGTGAGAATGAGAGAAAAAGATTTAGAAAAAAACAAAATTAAAGAAAGGCAGGATCCTTACCTGATAAAAGGAGAGATAGATGAGTGTCAGAATTTAGTAAATCCTTGTGAGGAAACTCTGACTATTAAAAGTCATGAGATGAGTGGAGTGAGAAGAAGTGAAACTACTTTAAAAGAAAATAGAGATTAAAGTAGTTCTTTCTTTGATTTTGCAGGTGCTCAGAGTCATAAAGAAACATTTGTTGATATCCAGCCTGTAGTCCCTCAGTCTAACTCTGATGCACGAAATGCTGACAATTTCCCTGCAAGTCTAAGTACTGATACTTTCTTGCAGTCTATTCATATTTCTATTACATCCATTGTTACTCTCCCTATTCTTCCTGATGTTTAAGTTGAAGACAGTCCACTCAAAATGAAGCCATTATTCATGAATCACCACAGCACTCTATTGGCACTGAAGTTCTAGAAATAAACACTGATGTTCCCGTTCATATGGCTATAATTCTTGAAGACGTAGAGCTAAATGTTGATGGTATGACAATTTCTGAAGCAGTTGGATCACATACTTCTCAAATTCCTGACTCTATCTTAAATGTTGATGTTGAAGATGAAGTGGCACAGATAGTCAAGGAATCAGTTACCGATGAAAAATTTGTTCATGACAGTGAGCCTGATGATGGAGAAGATATTGATATTTCTAATATCAATGTGCAATTAGATCCTGATGAGGATCTTGATGAAATATTCTTTCCTGAAGGAATGGCAGAAAGAGAGAAGAAGATAAAGTTAGCTAAGTTGGATAGTAAAAGTACCAAGAGTTTTTTGATGAAGAATGGAATTTTTAAATGGAAGGATTCTAAATATCCTATATCTGTTGGTCATACTTCTCAACATTTGGAGAGAGTAGAGAAGAACATTTCAAATCCTGATATTCTTACTCATCTTAAAGCTTCAACATTACTGGTTAAATCAGTTCAGACTACTCAGACTAATGCCAACTCCCAAAAGGATAAACTAAAGGATTCTTTCTTTGAAGCTAAACTTACCCCTGGACTTGAGATGCAAAAGTAGCTGAAGCCTATCATTACTAGACAGGACAGACTTGAAGCCGATCAAGCTAAATTGGAGGCAACTCAACAGTAAATGTTTGGGCAATTAGATGAGGTACAATAGTCTATGGAGCTCATTATTTCACTCATGCTTGGTGATGATGTCAAAAAGGGGGAGAAAATTTTAAAATCTAAATGTAAGCAGCTCTAGCTGAAAGATGCTGATGACAAAGATGATGATCCTGATGGTGGAATAAGAAAGAAACGAGGAAATGAGATTCTTGGGAAGAAAGGTGGAGATCTAGTTGGTATTAGTGGTACTTCTAAAACCACTAGCCAATCTAGAAAAGGTGAAGAGAGTGGGAGAAGTGGAAGACAACAAAAATAGACCGTGACTACAAAGCAAACACTGACAGTCACAAATGCTGATGAAGACCAAGGTATTCTAGAGATAGAAGCTGGTATTAGGGCAAGACATTTTTTACAAACATTGAAAGTTAAAGGTAAAAAGACAAATTTGTTCTACAAGAATCCTAAAATACAAGTTTTTGATTCTGAGGTAAGTAGAAGGATTTTTTAAAGGGAAAATCCAGGAGTTGATCTTGAGCAACTAAGGTTTATGGAAGAGGAATTCAAATCTTTGAGACCAGTAACCACTGATATTGTCTCCATATAAAGATATTCCTGGAAAAAGACCAACCAAAGGAGTAGTAATAAAATAAGTTAGCCAAACTGAAACAGAAAGACCTATTCTAAAATCTCATGAAATCTTAAATGCTGACAGGAGTTATAAGGGGAAGGAAAAGGTTGGTGAGAAGTTCAAGACTAAGGCTAAGCCTAAGCTCAAAAAGGAATCAACATCTAAATCTAAAGTACTCATAGATCCAGTCTATTCAGTAAGTCAAGCTCATGATGATGCTGATGAATGAAAAGTTCTTGAAGAAGAAGCTAATCAGTTTCACAAGAAGAGAAATGTGATTCCTTGAACTGATTGGGCTGAGAAATTGTAAATCATTCCAACCACTAACAATGCTCAAATTGGAGAAATAATTGCTAAAATTCAACCAGTCATAACCACTGATACTGCTCAAGTTGTTGACAGTACAATTCAAGAAACAAAAGCTGATCATTCAAATCTTGATAGAAATTTAAACTCTGATTCAGAAGGCTTAAACTCTGATAAGCCAGAGTTAACTCTTGAAGAAAAGAAAAAGCTGTTATGGGGGAGCAAGACACATGCACCTAAAAGAGATTCTTCTAAGACTATTAATAAGATCTACAGTGGTAACTCACAGTCTATAAGAGCTGGAAGAAGAGGGGGCTTGGGACTTCCAAATGTTGATAGTTTTACTAGCAATGCTTTGATTCTAAGAGAGCCTGGAAATCTGACAGAAATAGAAGAGAATATAAAGCTTAAATATTTAAAGAAGATCAAATCTGTTAAGATAGTGTTTGATTTATTTGATACCAACAAGCCTAAAGAAAAGATGTTGCATTTTATGGAATCTGGAAAAAGCTTTAAGATTTCACAAGAGCAAATGAAAGATAAACCATGGCAAGAGTTGGAATATGTCAATACATTACTAAAGGTAATGAACTCTACTACTGCCAGATGGTCTGCTTATCTGAAGGACCTAGTATACAAGAAGCAGAGAGAAATGACTTACGAGTCAAAATACATTCCAAAATATATTGATGAACCTGGAAATACTGTTCATATGCCTATTCGAGGAGCCAAGGTAATCATGTCTATAGGTGTAAAAGTTCTCACTTTTGACCCAGATGGTAAGAAAGTTGGTTTCTTGGAACTGGATGACTTGTCACTTGGAAGATCTAATCTACATGACCTCAGAGCTGCTATCTATCAGAATGATGAATCTATAGAAGAGCTCAAAGATATTAAACAGCGAATGAAGTTGTATTTGAATGTTCTTGAAGCAAATGTACTCAAAAAATTATTTGATGATTCTACTGGGTTTACTAGAGTTCACGACTGAAGTTAAAGTCTGAAAGCACTGACAGTACGATAAAATACTCATTTGTATTTATGCATTTTGATAGTTTTGGCATCATCAATTAGGAACTTGTACATATTTACATAATGAAGAGATTGAGGGATATTGTTTAAAGAAATTAATGATATCAATATTTAAACTATCAGAATTTATTGATCAACATTTGATATCAGAGTTTAACAGAGGTGACGTCATCAGCATTTACCATAAGTATTTGTTGATCAACATTTAGTCACATCAGTAATTGTAAAACCCCAGTCCCACATCGAGGAGATTTGGGACTTCTGTTCAGTGTATAAGGAAAAGTACTACTGCTATGTGTACCAACAAATCATGATATTTTGAGGGCCTGTGGTGGGCTTGTCGTAACCCAAGTTGGCTGCACTCGGGAAAGTATGCTTCAGCTTATTTCAGACTCGTAATCAGGACTTGACCCGGTTTTTGAAAAAGGCTCGGGATTTGACCCGGGTTGTCACATATGGTATCAGAGCCGACTCTCGAAAGCTTGATGCATCAAGTTGCTGGAGGTGGGGACACGAAGGCTGGTGGTAATATCCCATAATGGCAAGAGGTCCGAAGGTGGGGACACGAACCCAGTCGGTATTATCCCACAATGGCTAGAGAGGTACGATCTTTGTCCTATGGGCTGTCTGTTCGGGCTTGACGAGGATGTCAGAAGTTTAAGTGGGGGAGTTTGTAACACCCCAGTCCCACATCGAGGAGATTTGGGAATTTTTTCAGTTTATAAGGTAAAGTATTACTACCATGTGCACCAACAAATCATGATCTTTTGGGGGCCTGTGGTGAGCTTATCGTAACTGAAGTTGGATGCACTCGGGATCGTATGCTTCGGCTTAGTTCAAACTCATAATCAGGACTTGACCCGGTTTTCGAAAAAGCTCGGGACTAAACCCAGATTGTTATAGTAATAGTCAAGCTGGAAATCAGGAGATATCAAAGAAGGAAATATTTGCAGAGATATGTCGGTGTAGGACTTTACTTATTGTAGCAATTAATAGATGGATATGTATTAGGATTCCTTATTGTATTGTATTATGATTCCTTATTGATTGTGTAGTTGTGCAGTATATAAGCACAGATTAGGTTTACACTTGAAGTGTTTGAATTATTATTATTCACATAATCTAGCAGCTCTCAAGGATATCTACCTTTGAGAGAGTATTATAATCAGTTTTTATACATAAATAATAAAAACTATTATAACGACTCGTGTATTTTAAATTATTTAAATATGCGATTATAAAAATTACTAGATAAATAAAATATGTGTATTGGTTTTGACCGCTATTTGTTGTTTGATTAGTAGCTATATGTGATTTATGGTGTACCGGGTTGTCCGCGTGATTAATTTTTGAGTCGTATTGAATTGTTTTCAATTTCAAAAGTGGATTTAATGCAAATTTATTTGTATAAATATTTGGAATGCCTCTAAAATTGTTTTTATGGTTTTATAATTACAATAATTATTTTTAGGACTTTATAAAATTGAGAAATCAATATTTCATTAATTATATTTTTAAATGATTTTCTGAGTATGTTTAATGGTAAAATCCATATTTAATTATGGAAATCTTCAAAAATTATGAAACTTATATTTTATTAAGTTCGTATTATTCTGAGAATTTTAATATTATTTTGGAAATTTTCGGGATTAATTTCACCCGCGCGTCGATTCGTTTAATTACGAAAAGCGGGTTTAAATTGCATTTCAAAAATTGTTTTAAAATTTCAAAATATATGTTTTTGTAAACTTCGGGATTTTGTAATATTTTAAGACTATATTCGTGATTTTATGAATTTGTTTTACGTGCAGCTCGGTTCGTTAATTATGAAATGCGGGCACGAGTTACGTTTCAAATATACTTTAAAAATTTTGAAAAATTTATTTTTAATAACTTTGAATTATCTGTGACATTTAAAAATTTATTTGAAATTTTTTTCGGGATTAATTTATTCACGCGATGGTTCGTTAAATGGTAAAACGGGGTGAAATAGGGCTATCAGAAAAGGAAAAAGGGCACGTGGCAAACTTAGAAGAGGTGTGGCAGTATTCATATATACGTGTTAATACTGGATATGCAGAGAAAACGTATTAATTAATTAATTAAATATACTTCCCCTGTTCCATATTTCTTTCCCACCCTCTCTCCCCTATCTCTCTCTCTCACGTCTCCTCTCTCCCTCTTCCTTTCTTTCTGTTTCTCCCCTTCCCTGTTGTTTATGGCGCCGCCGTACTCCCCTTTCCGGCGACCCCCATCTCTGTTAGTCCCGGTTTCTTCCCCGGTTGTGCCACCATCGCTTCCTGCTTCTTGTTTCGCGTTATGCATGTATATGCGCGTGTATATACACGCGCGTGTATGTGCAGTCAAGTGTTTGTGCTGTTGTGTTATCGTGGTTGCCTTTCTTTACTTCCGATTGCCTTAATTCTTTCCAATTGCCTTAACCTCTGTGTTGTTTCGATTTTGTGATTATTAATCGAAATTGGTATTTTCTGCAGAGAATTCATTGAGTAATTTCGTGATATAATATATTTTGTGTGCGGAGAATAATTTGAATAATCGATGAAATTTATGTTGGAAACCCGAAATTAATCGTAAATTTTATCGCCATCGGCGATGAGTTTTGGCGAGCCGACGGTGGACTGTGATGAATTAATTCTGAGTCCTAACATTTTTAAAAGATTAATTTAGTTAGTAAAGCTATTTTCAAAATAAAAAGTATTCATCGGTTATATAATGATTGTATCGAAATTTTGGTTACGTAATTGATTGTGGTTGGAACTTGTGAAGTGGAATGCGATTGTTGTTGAAGTAATTGATTTGATTGGTGAATTGTTGTGGTGAATTGGCGTCGATTGTATTCGAGGGTAGTCCGATAAACGAAGGAGACGCTTCCCGATTTCTGGAAAACTAAATTACGTAAATACGGGAATGTATCCGATGATTATCGGGACGTCGAGTGACTATATATATATATGTGTGTGTGTTTTATACGAAACTTGATTGTACGATGTGATGAAATATTTTAACAAATCGATAACCCTGATTTCATAAAATAAAGAGTATATGTATTTTCCGAAAACGAACACCGAATCGATTTTCGAGATTGTGAACCCTACTTGTTGCGTGTGTTATTATAATATACATAATTACGAGTTGGGTTTGAATATCGCTGGGTAAAATTGGTATCGAGGATATGTCAAGCATACCTAGATGTCTAATGTAGGGTATTTCAACCCTGTAGGTTATAATCGGGAACCTGGAAGTGGACGATGGACTAGAGATGACCTAATAGTGAGTTGGCGAGCTCAGTAGAGCTTTAACAGAAAAACTTGAGTATCAAAGTCGAATCCAATGGGATCTAGTGGATAAACAATAAAGCCTGAGCGACAGAGTCGGCTCAGAGTTGATCAGTAATAGTTGTAAAGCCATGTAAGGCAAGTACTTCTAAACCTTTTTCAAGATATAATGCAAATGTTTCTAAATTCGCTCGTGAAATGTTGTTAAGTATTCAAAATAGCTCTGTTTTATATTATAAGTACTTTGAATTATACAACCTTGAACCCAAATCACCTTATTTGATCTTTGAGCCATAAGCTTTAAATTTTTCGTAAACCATCATTTGTTGATTTTCAGATACCAAATCACATAAATATGACACTACTCCCCAAATATATAAACACCAAACACTGGAACAAAATTATTTAAACATACAGAAACTTTTATACTCAACCATACCTTGTGACATCAAAGTACTAAAACCTTGTAAAAACATTGTTCATCTAATACCCGATTAACCTACAGGCTGGAGGCCATTTCTTTTATATACTTTGACATACCCTTTTTGGTATCCATGAATTTTTACCATGCTCTTATACAAATGTTTTATTGTTATTGATTATGATCTGGTTTTATTGAATTATATTGTTTATCATATTGAAATGCTTTAGAATTGGATAGTTTTCTTTATTTGGACCAGATTCGTGGTCAGACCATATCAATGGTCAAGTTAGGCCAATGTGTGCCTTGGATCCAGTAGTTAGAGCAGTGTTGTGTGCTTTGCTCGGGGTTAGTGCATGAATGATCAGCAGCCTAACCTTGGTTTTTAAAACTTAAAATGAATATCCAATTCTATTGATTATTTAACAAGAAACTTGATTCCTTTGAATCATCTCGTTAGATCATTGTTTAGCCTGTGTTATTGTTATTATGACTTGCTGAGCTAGTTAGCTCACTCTTGTGAATCTTTTTATATATTTTACAGTTAAAAATGATATTGATGATAGTGAAGTTCCTCAGTCCAAAGTGCGAGCTAGGATTCCAGTTTGAGTTGGATCGAGCTAGCAGAAGCTTCATATAGTAGTGAGATAATAAGATCATAAGAATAATTTCATTATCAGTTGTAAGTTAAATTAGTTGGGATTTAGTACGTTGTAATAAAAGTTAAGGTTGTGGCTTGTTTTCATACTTTAACATGTTGCGATCCGTGGTTATGTGAAGCAGGGTCATTGCAAATAATATTTCTTATACAGGTTTATATATTGTGTATGTGTTGTGGACCCCAAACTTTTGACACGGGTTTGGAGGGCGCCACAGGTTGGTATAAGAGCTACAGGTTATAAGTCACTGAAACAAGCCTAGATTGTCGGGATTGGGTTGAGGGTTAGGATTAGGAATAGAAAATAAAAAGATAAGACATTGTGAGGTTAAGTGCGACTATCTAGTAGGTCTCCGGCATGGTTCGTGTTGCAATTCGGGATTCTTAGCTTGCGATGTGATTTCCAGATGACGGCAATGGCAGATCCTGATTTCCTTGTATCATCTGATCGTTTGGAGATTTCCGTTCAAGGATCGTCATATTCTTTTAGATTTGATTTGCACCTTGTTCTTCCATCAGTATTAATGGTACTACCTTCTATCATAACAGTTGCCCATCTTCAAGTTATTCTACGCTATTCTACCACCTCTTGATATGAGACTACCTATTTATGAATCTCCATATATTTATTCTTGTTTTACTGGACAATCGGCTGTGAGTGTTTCTTTTCAATTTACCCTACATTCTGTTCTATACCCCAGTTTAAAACTTGTCCTATAAAGCAACAATACCTACGAGGATGAATTCGGGAGTTACAGTAAATGGTAAGTACTTGAGATATAAATAAAGGTGAGAAGAAGTTTAGAAAGAAGATTTAAGTGTTCCGGAGGATAGCTACTACCTGGTGAAAAGAAGCTATTAGTGACTAGGCCACCCATGACTAGCCTGTGGAATGGATTAGATGAGTTTTGAAAGAGAATTAGAGAAGATTATGGATCTGGAGCTTTCTTGAAGCTAGAAAATGGTGTTATGATGATGTGATATATTTATAGCAACAATGTGGTATGACATTAGCCGACTTGTTGACTATTGGATAGTCTATTCTACTTAACGACTGCGAAATTGATGATGGGAGTATTACTAGTATGGAAGCTTTGATGTGAAGCTACGGATAAAATAACATGCAACGACAACTGAAGTTTTCATCAATTAAGGAAGGCAAATGGACCCAATAAAGGGGAGAAGGTAGATTGAGGTGAATGGACCTTTACGTGATTGTTTCCTTAAATCGGTACTTTGTTATGGATAAGGAGGACAACAACCAACTCATATAGTAAGGACAACCATGTGTGCGATTTTCAAAATTTTTAAACAAACTCTCGAAAGAGATTTTTCTTAACAAATTTCCAAAGGCTCTTTTTAATAAAATGAGTTTTAAACATTGGTTTTCAAGTTACTACTTGAGTTTCTTGTTTGCTAAAAGACCCAAATCACCTGGAAGGATGCTTGTTTCAGACTTAGTATTGTTAATTCAGAAAACAAAGTGAACCCGCGATTATGAAGAAGTTGATTATTCCTAACGGTAAGGTGTAAATATTGTTTGACAAGGTTAATAACAGAATCCGTGTATGGAGTAATTATTCATCCAGTTGGAAAGACCATTAAAGTTTAAACAATTTATTGATTTAAAAGGAGCCTGGGCGTGATCGAAGGAGATTGGGAAGATTTCCAAACTTTTCTGAAAGAAGAATATTATTAATAAAAGGATCGTTATGTTGAATGATTCGTGGTTATTCTAAATTAAAAAGAGGAAACTCGAAGTTATTTGGTAGAAACGCCATTATGATCGAATTGTTAAAGTATTATACATGTAAGTATGACGTTAAAGACGCAAGACGTGACAAGTAAGAATTTACCATAATGTTTAATTCGCGAAGGCATTTCAACGTACTTTCTAAAGTTGTTATATGGAACAATGGGAATATGATCGAACAAGCTCGAAAGATAAATACAAGTGAAATGTGGATGGTGACCAATGGTGTCGTTCTTGTCTTCAATATTACAGCGTATATTCCTTTTTAATTCCTAAAAATATATTAACTTCTTTTCTTAAATAAACTCCTTGCTATGATATTGAAAAGGAGGATATTACATTCCTTTCAAATTTAATTGTTTCCCTCAAGCTTTGCTTTCTAATTGGGACAAACAGTGTTATGGTGAGACACTTTGTCAGAATGACGAAGAGTCGGGTGGGACGCCACCTAATCATGTGCTGTATGCCATATGGTATGAAAGACTGGCCATCTTAAGTACCAATGTGGTTATCTCATTCATATTCAAATCCTTACTTCTTATTTCTTTTCAACTTCAAGTTTATTAAAATTGTGAGTCCTTTTAGTTATTTCTTTGTATTGTCGTTCTTTGTTAAAGTTTTCTTTTAAACAAAATCAACATATACTAAATCAAGCGGACGAAGTTCCATCTACCTGTCATGCATAGAAGGGAAACAAAGGCATATGGCGAGGATTGCAAATCACTAATCCTAACCAGGGATGCACTAAGAGTCAAGGGAATCTACTTCAATAAGGAATACGTCTCCAAGAGCGGGAGTTTACGATTTGTCTGTGAAATATATTGTTCAGAATACGGATGTGATGACGGGAATGATGATTGCGGATACCTTACGCGTTAAAGTATGGAAATATGTGGGAGCAACTTGATCAATTATCTCTCAAGGTTGTGTTGATAAGATGAGTTACCTTGTTGAATTGATAAGATTATGACTAAAGGATTAGCAAATTAAGAACGTGAAATTATTAAATAAGTAAGTACCAACGGTGGAATTGAGATTTCTGGAAATAAATTATGAAGAGTTGATATCATTTGAGATAAGAAGATTGGACATTATTTTAAGAAATAGATTAAATATTTGAGCGTGATGCCCGGATAGACCATCGTGATAGAAGATAATTTTGAAGACGTCAAATGGGAATAGGATGAGGTTTAAAGGATGAAGGAAGGTAAAAAAAACTTGTTAGCAATGATTTGAGTTAAAAGGTTACAGTGACCAAGATGTAAGCGTTATGGCGATTATAAATGAAAGTCAGGAGCACACAGGGCTTGAAAATTTTATAGCAATTAAAGAGTTTTACGATATGTTTCCAGAAGAGTATCCATATTCCCTCCAGATAGGAAAATGAGGCTCGCGATTGACTTAGCACCTGAAACGAAGCCAGTGACCAAGGCCTTACACAAAATGGCCCCAGTAAAAATAAGGAAGTTAGCAAAGAAGATGCAAGAAATGTTAGAAGAAGGAGCGATTAGACCCTAGTGTACCCCATAAAGTGCACCGATATTAATTGTTAATAAGAAAGATGGAAGTATGAGATTATGCGTCGACTAGCGAAAGCTCAACAAGTTTACTATCAAGAGCAAGTATCGGTTATCTCGAACCAATGATTTGTTGGATCAAACGAAAGAAGCAAAGTACTTTTATAAGATTGATTTAAGACTTGGTATTTCACCAATTGAAGATTAAATCTATGGACATACCAAAGATAATTTTCAGAACTAAGTACTGTGTTATAAAATTCTCGTATTGTCATTTGGATTAACCAATATACCAGTAATATATGAACTTGATGGACAAAATCTCTAAGGAATATCTGGATAAGCTGTAGTTATGTTACTTAAAGTCAACGGAGGACCATGCAAAGCATTTAATGATAGCCGGGAAATCGAAGAAGAAAGATGTTGCATTAAAAGTTTACAAGGTGAAAGTTTTAATGGTAGGAAGCGTGAATAGTCAGAGAGGAGGAGACCAAAGGGGATCCAGTAGAAATTAAAGTTACTATGAATAAAGAAAGATCAAAAGCACCAGCAAAGGTAAGAAGTTTTACCATGGACCGGTTATTATTGAAAATTTGTGCAAGATTTCTTGAAAGTTGCAATACTTTTGGCGAAGCTAACCAGGAAAAGTAAGAAGTTTATAGGAAATGGAGTAGGATGAAGAAAGTTTTGTGGAGTTAAAGGAGGGAATGGTTACAACACCTGCTTGATCACTTTGAAAGTATCAAGAAGATTCTGTAGTTTATAGTGATACTTCTCATAAGGGAATAGGATGTGTGTTGATGCAGCACAATGAAATTATTGTATATGCATCCAGATAACCAAAACCTTATGAGCAGAAGTATCCTACTCATAATTAGGGCTAGCAGTAATAATATTTTCTTTGAAAGAATGGGAAACATGATATGTATGAAGAAAGGTGTAAGATATATATGGACCCTAAGAGTTTGAAGTATGTATTCATGAGGAAAAGCAAATGTAGTAGAAAGCGATAAGCAAAAAGAAGAAAACGAACATTGAGACTGCACCAGAAGAATTATCTATGGAATTTTAGAAGTTGGAATTGAAATTCAGAGTTTATAATCCAAAAGGAGCAAGGATGGATAGTATGACCTTTCATTCAAAGTTGTTAAGGGAAAGATAAGGACATGTCAAGAGAAGATAATGGATTACGATGTTAGCAGGAAATTTATGCGCCCAGGAGAATGATCACGATATTCTCCAGTTTTCTTCCAGTACTTGGATGTTACAAGTAAAAAAGAATTAAAAAAAATGAGATCCCACGAGGAATTCACAATATAAAGTATTTAATTAATTGAAGAAATGCCAAGATATACGAGAATTTAAAGAATAATAGTGATAACCAAGTACAAGAAGGATATTTCAAAATGGATTAAGAAATGATGGATATGTCAAAGAATTAAGACGAAGTATCGAAGGCCTTGTGGACAAGGCAGACCAAAGAGTGGTTTTACAAGAAGCGAATCCTAAAATGTACCAGTACTGTTGAAGGAGAAAATGAATGAAATTATGAGATTATGTACTGATTATTGGGAGTTGGACAAAACAACAAATAAGAATAAGTGACCCCTATAAAGAATTAATTACTTACGAGACCTAATTCAAGAAGTATGTGACGTTTCGGGGATTAATTTAAGATTCGACCTGAGAACATATCAGAGATTACGATTAAAGTGAGTTATGAGCATTGCAAGCTCCGCTGATATTATGTGAAATAACAAGTGTATCAGTTGTCTATAAGGAATTAAGGAATATGTTGTATAAGGAGTACTCAGATAAGTGAATTGTATTTATTGATAACATCTTTAGTTATTTAGGGAACTATACGCTCAGTCTTCAAGAATGAAATTTTGATTAAGGTTAACAAAAGATTCTGAATTAATCCATTAACAACTACCTAAGCAAAGTCGTATGATAACAGATGTCTGTTGCCGACAGCAAGAATTGGATGTAATTAAGACCACCGAGGAGCTAATAAACGAATTGGAAAGAGTGGAATCTGAAGTCCAAATACTTAAAGGTAATAATACGTGAATCTATGAGATTACTTTTCAGCCTTAACTGATGAAAAAGAGTAAAGAGATGTTTAAATATTTGGAAACCAAGTTGAAAACGAGCACCGCCTATCATCCTTAAATAGGGAGTCAAAGTACAGAAGTGATTCAGGAAATGTAAGATATGTTGAGAGGTTGAGTTTTAAGGAAACACTGGAATGATCATTTATCATCAATGTCAGCTTTAGAATGCCACTTTATCAAGCCTTATGTGGACGCAAGTGAAGGTCCCCACTTTATTAAGATAAAGTGGGAGAAAAGAAGTTGTCAAATCCTAAGTTAATTCATCACACCAAGGATATAGTGATATTGATTGAAGCAGCTCGGAGTAGACAAAAAAAAGGTGGAGTTGTATCGAGAGAGAATATGAGTATAGAAATAGGACAGTAGTGTTAGTGCAAGTTTCATCTTGAAGGAGACCAGATAAGTTTGAGTAGAAGGGACAAGTTAAGTCCTAAAATTAATAAACCATTCGAGGTATTGATAAATATAGGTAAAGTTGTTCATAAGTTGATATGACCGTCACAACAGTGTGTACATATAATGTTTTGCCTGTCGATGTTAAAGCGATAAGTATTTGATTTGAATTAAGCGATTGGTTAAGAGCCAATGGGCTCTTGTCCAAGTTTGTTCTACATATAGTGATCGATCCAAATTCTTAATCGTTAAAGGCTAATCCTTGGAAATGAGCGTATATCTATAGTGAATACGTTTGAAATCCTTGAGTAGAAGAGTCTACTTGGAAATTAGAATCAAATATGCTTGACAAATATCCTCACTTGTTTAGTTAGACCAGATTCTGAGGACAGAATCTTTTTAAGGGGGGAAGGATATAACGACTCGTGTATTTTAAATTATTTAAATATGTGATTATATTTAAATATGTGATTATGGAAATTACTAGATAAATAAAATATGTATATTGCTTTGACCGCTATGTGTTGTTTGATTAGTAGCTATATGTGATTTATGGTGTACCGGTTGTCCGCGTGATTAATTTTGGCGTCGTATTGAATTATTTTCAATTTCAAAAGTGAATTTAATACAAATTTATTTGTATATATATTTGGAATGTCTCTAAAATTGTTTTTATGGTTTTATAATTCAATAATTATTTTTAGGACTTTATAAAATTGAGAAATCAATATTTCATTAATTATTTATTTTTAAATGATTTTCTGAGTATGTTTAATGGTAAAATCTATATTTAATTATGGAAATCTTCAAAAATTATGAAACTTATATTTTATTAAGTTCATATAATTCAGAGAATTCTAAAATTATTTTGGAAATTTTCGGGATTAATTTCACCCGCGCGTCGATTCGTTTAATTGTGAAAAGCGGGTATAAATTGCATTTCAAAAATTATTTTAAAATTTCGAAATTTATATTTTTGTAAACTTCGGGATATTTGTAATATTTTAAGACTATATTCGTAATTTTATGAATTTATTTTACGTGCAGCTCGGTTCGTTAATTATGAAATGCGGGCATGAGTTACGTTTCAAATATACTTTAAAAATTTTGAAAAATTTATTTTTAATAGCTTTGAATTATCTGTGACATACTATTTTAAATACCAAAATATAATTTTTAAAAGTTTAAAAATATTTTTTAGGAATTATTTGAATTAATTATAAATAATTTATATTTATTTAACCATTTATAAATAAAATTAATTGATTAAATAAATTAATCAATTAATTAAATTTATAAATAATTAACTAAAAATAAATTATAAATAATTAAATCAAATTAGATTTTTGAAAATAATAAAAGAAAATAATTTTAGGAATTTAAAAAAATTAAGAAAATGATTTTTAGAATTCAAATTAATACGTAAATAATTTTTTTGAAAATAAAATAAATGATTTTTAAAAATAAGAAAAGAATTTTTACATAAATTTTAAAACATAAATTGCAAAAACAGATTTAAGGTTTTGGGTTTTGGGAAAAAAGAAATCAAAGTTGGGTTTTGTTATAAACTGAAATGGGTCGGGATGAACTCGACCGGGTCGGTATGAACTCGACCGGGTCGGGTTTGAAGACCCACCGGTTTCTGGAAAATTCCAGATTCCGGCGGCCCTCTTCGCCGGACTCCGGCGAGTCATATCCGGCCAAAACCCCTCCGGTTGCTTCTGATTTTCACAGAAACGTGCCCCAAAACAATCCGGCAATATCACTTGGCCGAAAACAACAACAAACAAACTGAAACACGTGTATCCCGATCGGATCCCAGCCAAAAACCGGCCTCAGACGAAGAACAACCGACGGTTTCTTTGAGTTTTCCGGTGAAAACTCGATTCCGCTAAATCCTTGACCAAATTCAACAATCCATGTGCCAAGTCGAAGCTTAGGTAATCTACAATCTAATCATATGAATTAAAACAACAAGAACGTATCTACTCCGAAAAATCAAAGAATAAAACTTCCAAAAACCGAAACTCGGCCACACCATTCCAGGACTCAAATAATTCAGATAAATACATAAATCGACTCTAAAGATCACTTTAAAGCTATCTATAACATCATAATTTATCAACAATCATTCTAAAAAAAAGAATTTAAATAACAAAAAAACGAAAAAACGAAATCACAGAAGAATTAACCTCATTTAATGATGTTGGTATCACTAGCTAGAGCTTGAAAAGAGCTTCAAATCAACTATTTGAGCGTCACAAACAGATCCTAGAATCACCTTCAACTTTTGATTTTAATTTCTACCCTCAAGAACAACCCCAAGAACAAATTCTTAATTTTTTTTTATTTTCTGAAATTTTTTGATAAAAATAATAAAATAATAAAATCAGCTGCTATTTATATATGTACAGAAATTAATACTCCAAAATAAATTAAGGGTGTTATTATCCCCTAATTATAATAATTATATCCAAAAATACTAATTACGGGGAATAATTTTAAAAATAATAAAATATAAAATTAATGTCAAAATTCCCCAAAAATTGCGAATAATTCAAAAATGCAAAGATATTGGGTATTTGAGATACAAATAATTTTATAAAAATAAAAACACATATTTTGTGGGGTTTGACGTCCCGGTGGGGTCCCGGTTCGCTGATTTTTTTGGAAAACAAAACAATACTGAAATTAACAGAAAATTCCAAAAACACGTAAAATACAATCAAATGCACATACATCGAGATAAAATAGGTACCTTGATGAAAACTTAATTAAATACGAGTCCAAATTATAGATTGATTCCTATAATTGCAGTTTTAACACATATTAACCAATCGAAAAATTTTATGGCCCGCACAGAAACACACATAACAGCTGTAACACTTAATATCATGGCAATAATCACTTTAAATTTATAGAACATATAATGTTTATTCATTTTACATATAATATTCATATAATTTTCCCGGATATTACATCCTTCCCCCCTTAACAGGATTCTGTCCTCAGAATCAGCCTAGAAAAATAAGTAAGGATACTTGGATCGCATTTCGCTTTCCAACTCCCAGGTCGACTCTTCAACCTTGGGATTCCTCCACAAGACGCGCACTAAAGACACAGGCTTATTCCTAAGCACTCTTTCTTTCTTATCTAAAATCTGCACTGGCCGCTCTACAAAAGACAAATCTGGCTGAATCTCGATTGACACGTATTCTATCACATGGTTCGAATCAGGAAAATAACGCTTCAACATTGACACATGGAACATGTTGTGGATATGCTGCATGTGAGGTGGTTTCGCTAACTCGTAAGCAACCTTTCCCACACACTTCAAAATCTCAAAAGGGCCAACATAGCGCGGACTCAGCTTTCCTTTCTTCCCAAATCTGGATAAACCTTTCCAAGGTGAAACTTCAAATTCCATATCTTTTCTGGTAGGATCAGCATATTTGCGTTGACGATCTTGAGTTGCCACTCATCTTTTCCGAATGTGTTCTATTTTCTCTTTCGTCTGCTGGATCAATTCTGGACCCAAAATCTTTCTTTCACCAACTTCTTTCCAACATATTGGAGATCTTCATCTTCTCCCGTAAAAAGCTTCGTAAGGCGGCATTCTAATACTGGCATGATAACTGTTGTTGTAGGAGAATTCAACCAATGGAAAATGTTCGTCCCAACTTCCTTCAAAATCTAGCACACATACCCTTAGCATATCTTCGATAGTCTGAATCGTCCTTTCACTTTGACCGTCTGTGTGTGGATGATACGCGGTACTCATGTTCAGCTTCGTTCTGAGACAATCTTGAAAACTTCTCCAAAATCTTGAGTTAAATCGAGGATCTCTGTCTGAAACTATGGATACTGGAACTCCATGTCGTGTCACAATTTCCTTAATATATAAATGAACCAATTTATCCATTGAAAATCTCTCGTTGATAGGAAGAAAATGCGCTGACTTCGTCAACCTGTCGATAATTACCCAAATAGCATCATGATTTGCCCTGGTCCTCGATAATCCAACTACAAAATCCATCGCGATATGTTCCCACTTCCATTCTGGAATGTCCAATGGCTGTATCAGTCCACTGGGCCTTTGATGTTCCGCTTTGACTCCCTGGCAAGTGTAACACTTACTCACCCATTCCGCAATTTCCTTCTTCATATTTGGCCACCAAAAGTTTTCTCTTAAATCTCTGTACATCTTCTGTTAGATATATTTGATAATGTCATGTCTAATATGATTTGTGTTTAGTTTTTAGATCTTACTTAAACAGGAAAAATCAGTACTTAACTGAAATCAGCACTTATACTGAAGTCAGAACTTAAGTTATCAGTACTTAAGGTTCAGGAGATATTTATCAGGAGATAATATCAGGACTTAAAGGAAACTTTCAGATAAGGAAGGCGGCTGATTGAAAGGAAATAAGATCAAGACAAACGTAGGAAGAGATATGCATGAAGTAGGAATTCTGTGAAGAATGGAATACTTGGAAGAAAAGATAACTGATTGATATATTTTAGGAAGCAGAATTATATTCCATATCAATTAGCGATTATCTTGTAACTGTGTAGTATATAAACACAGACATAGGGTTTACACTATAAGTGTTATCATTATCGAGAATATTATTCATTGTAACCCTAGCAGCTCTCGTGATATTTGTTCATCACTAAGAGATGACAGTTCTACATTGTAACAGAGTTTAATAAAGTTTGTTTTCTGTTACTTGTGTTCTTTGAATTCGATTTGATTGTGCTATACACTGTATTCAACCCCCTTCTACAGTGTGTGTGACCTAACAAGTGGTATCAGAGCCTATCTGTTAGCACACAAACAGTTTAAGATCCAAAAACAATCATGTCTGAAGCAGAAACTCCAACCAAGCCCACCAAAACTGAAGAACCCCCAAAGACTCAAATCCATAGTCGATATGAGGCTATTAGAGTTCCCATACTAAAACCATCTGAATACCCCATATGGAAGGTGAGGATGACTATGTTTCTGGAAGCTACAGATCCAGAATATCTTGAAAGAATCAATGAAGGACCTCACAAGCCAACACAACTCGCTGTTGTAGTTGTAGGTGAAGCAGCAAAGTCTGTACCAAAGGAGAAAAGTGATTACACTACTGAAGATATCACATCAATTGCTAAGGATGCTAATGTACGACACTTGCTGCATAGTGCCATTAATAATGTAATGTCAAACAGGGTAATTAACTGTAAGACTGCAAAGGAGATATGGGATGCCTTGGAGACAAGGTGCCAGGGAACTGATTCGATTAAGAAGAACAAGAAGACAATACTCACTCAAGAGTATGAACACTTTGACTCAAAGCCTAATGAGTCATTGACTGATTTATATGACAGATTTGTCAAACTCTTGAATGATTTGTCACTAGTTGATAAGGAGTATGATCTTGAAGATTCAAACCTTAAATTCCTCTTAGCTCTTCCTGAAAGTTGGGATTTGAAGGCAACAATTATAAGAGCCTACTATAATCTTGATGAAACAACTCTTGATGAAATTTATGGGATGCTCAAGACTCATGAACTTGAGATGGAACAAAGAAGCAAGAGGAAAGGAGGAAAGTCAAGGACAGTTACTCTTAAGGCTGAAGAAGAATCCCCCAAGGCAGCTACCTCAAGGAAAGGCAAGGGAAAAGCGCTCATCACAAAGTCTGACACTGAGTCATCAAGTTCTGATAGTGATGATGACTCAGAAACTGAAAGCTTGCCTGAGATAGATGCTGATGAAGAGATGATGAAGTTGTGTGCTCTTATGGTGAAAGGAATCACAAGGATTGCATACAGGAAATTCAGAAAGGGAAAGAAGTTTTCCAGGAAAGGTGCAAGTTCTGATAAGAAGAGTTTCAGAAAATCTGATGGCAAAGGAGGGAAGTCTGACAGAGGAGATTACACAAATGTCAAATGCTACAACTGTGGTGAGAAAGGCCACATATCTCCTGATTACAAGAAAATGAAGAGTGAGAAAGGCAAGGCTCTTGTCATAAAAAAGAAAAGCTGGACACACTCTTTAGATTCTGAAAGTGAGGAGAACTATGCCTTGATGGCAAATGCTGATAGCAGTTCTGAAGCTGCTGAGTTAAAGGTACCTCAAACTACTTATGCCTTTCATACAGATGACATTAATGCGTTGAGAAGATATCTTAAAACCATGTTCATTAGTTATAGAGATCAAACTTTAAGATGTGAAAGATTAACTTCTGAAAATCTTGCTTGTAAAAAGAGGAATGATTATTTAGAAAAAGATTTAGTCATGTTCCATCAAACTCAGAAAGATAGAGATGATGCTTTTTATGTTAGGGATGAAGTACTTAAAATGAATGATTCTCTAAAAACTGAGTTAGAAAAGGAAAGAGAGATTATCGGGACTTGGACTAACTCTGGCAGAACAACTCAGAATTTGTTAAGTAGTGGAAACTGGAAAGAGGGCTTAGGTTATGGAGATGATAAGAATGATAAAAGAACTGTAGAAATTAAGCCTATAGTTGTTAAACAAAAACCAAAGTTAAAACCTGTTAAGTTTGTAGCTGTAAAGTCTGATACTGAGAAATCAGAAGTTAAAGAGGAATTAACTTCTGACAAACTAAAACAGGAAAAGACAACTGAAGTAAACATAGGCTTAATGACAAAGAAGCAGCTTAAGCATAAGCTGAAAGATGTTAAGAATGTAAACAAGGTTAAGTCACCTAGGAAAAATAGGAATGGAAAGGAAGGTGTGAATAAAAGCAATGATTATAAGACTGTTCCTAATGCTCCTAGAAAAACATGTCATAACTGTGGAAGTTCTAACCATCTGACTTCTTTTTGCAGGAAGAATAAGAACATAAACTCCTTACCTTCAAAGTCAGGAGTTAAGAGTCAGTCTGTTAGATATAGGCCACAAAATCCTTGTTTTCATTGTGGTAGTTTATGGCATTCCATTTATACTTGTAAGGAATATCATAGTTTGTACTATGATTATTATCAAATAAAATCTTCTTTAAAGAAAGTTAGCATTATTCCTTCTAGTGTAAGTTCTGATACAAAGTATGATAGTGTAAATGCTGATGTTCCAATATCTTTTTGTCATTTCTCCAAGAAAAATGTTAACATAAACTCTGATGCTAAATCCGCTGCAAATGTTAACAAACTTAATAAGGCCAAAGGATCCAAGCCAGTCTGGGTCCTTAAAACTAATCATTAGTGGTCTTTGTGATTGCAGGGCAACAGGAAAAATATCCTAGTTCTGGACAGTGGATGCTCAGGACATATGACTGGAAATAAAGCCCTGCTATCAGACTTTGTGGAGAAAGCTGACCCAAGTGTTTCTTATGAAGATGGAAACATTAGAAAAACACTGGGATATGGCAATATCAATCTTGGGAATGTCATCATTAAAAAAGTAGCTCTGGTCTCAGGACTTAAACACAATCTGCTGAGTGTTAGTCAAATATGTGATAAAGGTTATCATGTGGATTTCTTTGAAGAACACTGTGAAGTTGTAAGCAAATCTATAGGCAAAGTTGTTCTGAAAGGATACAGGCATGGTAACATTTATGAAGCCAAGCTTTCAACAGGTACTGATGGTTCTGCAATCTGTTTGTTGAGTAGAACATTAATTGAAGAAAGCTGGAATTGGCACAAAAAACTCTCTCATTTAAATTTCAACAATATAAATGAACTAGTCAAGAAAGATCTTGTGAGAGGACTGCCAAAATCAATATTTGCTCCTGATGGCCTTTGTGATTCATGTTAGAAGGCTAAACAAAGAAAATCTTCATTCAAGAGCAAGACTGAATTATCAATTCTTGAGCCTAATCATCTACTACATGTTGATCTATTTGGTCCAATGAATATCATGTCCATTGCAAATAAGAAATATGCTATGGTCATAGTAGATGAGTTCACCAGATGCACATGGGTGTATTTCTTGCACACAAAAAGTGAAACTGCATCTATCTTGATTGATCATGTCAAGCAACTGGATAAATTAGTCAAAGATTCTGTGAAGATCATAAGAAGTGATAATGGCACTGAGTTCAAGAATTTGATCATGGAAGAGTTCTGCAAAGACCATGGAATCAAGCAGGAATTTTCTGCTCCTGGAACTCCACAGCAAAATGGAGTTGTTGAAAGAAAGAATAGAACTCTTATTGAAGCTGCACGAACTATGCTTGATGAAGCAAAACTACCAACCTATTTTTGGGCTGAAGCTGTGCAGACTGCTTGTTTTACTCAGAATGCAACACTCATTAACAAGCATGGAAAGACACCATATGAGATGGTGACGAAAAAGAAGCCAAATCTGAAGTATTTTCATGTATTTGGATGCAAGTGTTTTGTTCTTAAGACTCACCCTGAACAACTATCTAAATTTGATTTAAAAGCTGATGAAGGAATTTTTATTGGATATCCACTTTCCACAAAAGCCTTCAGAGTCTACAATTTAAGAACAAGGGTAGTCATGGAATCTATCAATGTCTCCTTTGATGGTAAGAAGATTACTGGACTTGAAGATTTTAATGATGATGATCAGGTGAGATTTGAAAATGAAGACTTAAATTCTGATACTGAAAATCCTGACAGTCTAAATCCTGATACTGCAAACTCTGATGGATTAAACTCTAATATTATTGAAACTGTGGTGACTACGCCAAAGGAAGATGCACTTGTGCAGGGGGAGCATACTGAAGATACAACCACATCTCAAGAACCATCAGAACATACAACTGGCTCTTCAAGTTCTGATTCTGCAAGTTCTGATAAGCCAAGTTCTGATAATTCAGATAACTTAAATTCTGAAGGATCCAACTCAGAGAGCATAGTTTCAGGGGGAGCATCAGAAAATGTTGATGAAGATAGCATGGATCATGGGGGAGCATCTAGTTCTAGAGAAAACCTTCCATCTGCAAGGAAGTGGACTAAATCACACACACCTGACTTAATTATTGGAAATCCTGATACAGGTGTCAGAACTAGAATAGCTACTTTAAGTGAATGTCTCTATAATTCTTTTCTTTCTCAGACTGAACCAAAGAAAGTGGAAGAAGCTCTTCAAGATGATGATTGGGTGCAAGCAATACAGGAAGAGTTAAATGAATTTGAAAGAAACAAAGTCTGGACCCTAGTGCCAAGACCAAGGAACAGATCTGTTGTTGGTACAAAGTGGGTGTTCAGAAATAAAACTGATAGTGATGGCATAATTACAAGGAATAAAGAAAGGCTGTTTGCAAAAGGATATTCTCAACATGAGGGAATTGATTATGATGAAACATTTGCACCAGTTGCTAGATTGGAAGCCATAAGGATATTTTTGTCTTATGCTGCTCACAAAAAGTTTACTGTCTTTCAAATAGATGTCAAAAGTGCTTTTCTCAATGGAGAATTGGAAGAGGAAGTATATGCTGAACAACCTCCAGGCTTTGTAGATTCCAAATTTCCAAATCATGTCTACAGGCTTGATAAAACACTTTATGGCCTTAAGCAAGCTCCAAGAGCATGGTATGAGACTTTAGCTCAGTTTCTTCTGGAAAGTGGATTTAACAGAGGAACTATTGACAAAAATCTGTTCTACCTCAACCATGGAAAAGACTTAATTTTGGTTCAGATATATGTTGATGATATCATCTTTGGTTCTACAAATGACAGACTTTGCAAGAAGTTTGCCAAACTGATGCAGTCAAGATATCAAATGAGTATGATGGGGGAACTTAGCTATTTTCTGGGCCTTCAAGTCAAGCAGCATGAAGAAGGCACTTTTATTTGTCAAACCAAGTACACTAGAAATTTGCTGAAGAAATTTGGAATGCAAGATTGTTCAAGTGCATCCACTCCCATGACCACTGCAACAAAATTGGATAAGGATAGTGGTAAATCAGTAGATATTTTTGATTACAGAGGTATGATTGGCTCTCTACTCTATCTAACTGCTAGTAGACCTGATATCATGTATGCTACCTGTCTTTGTGCAAAATTTCAAGCAGATCCAAGAGAACCTCACTTAACAGCTGTGAAAAGAATTTTCAAGTATCTTAAGGGAACAACTGATCTGGGATTGTGGTATCCTAGAGAATCAGACTTTAACCTAATAGGTTACTCAGATGCAGATTTTGCAGGTTGCAAAATTGACAGGAAAAGCACAAGTGGAAGCTGCCAATTTCTTGGAGGCAGATTGGTTTCTTGGTTTAGCAAGAAACAAAAGTCAATTTCTACATCAACTGCAGAAGCAGAGTATATTGCTGCAGGAAGCTGTTGTGCACATATTCTTTGGATGAAGAATCACTTACTGGATTATGGGCTAACATATTTTAAAATCCCTATTTACTGTGATAATCAAAGTGATATTGCTATGACAGGTAATCCAGTTCAACACTCAATGACAAAGCACATCAGCATAAGGTACCACTTCACATGTGGATGAAGGTACAGTGGAATTGCACTTTGTTCAAACAGATCAACAACTAGCAGATATCTTCATAAAACCACTGTGTGAAGCTACTTTTACAAGATTGGTAAATGAACTTGGCATGATATCAGGTTTTTTCTCTAAATCTGCTTAGTTTTTGTTCTGATGCATCAGATTTTATGATCAGTATTTACAGATATTACTATCTTTGTGTATTCTGTGCTTAATTGAAAATTGCTTAAGTACTGATTGTTGTCTGATGTGAATTTCTAAACTCTGATAGTGATTTGAATATTTATGTGATTATTCAATCCAATGAGGATAAATATGCTAGATTCTGACCTAGTAGTCTTTAATATACTAACAAATCCCCTGTTTGAAGTAATTGTTTATGTGGAAATATGTTAACATAAGCAAATTTTGATATTGAGCTTAGTTAAGTTTACTTTGTCAAAAACTAGAATAATGCTTCTCATCTGTTAAGTTCTGATGTTAGTAAATCTGGTGAATGTACTAAGTGCTGATAAGCCTCACTTATCAAAAGAAAAGCAAAAGAAAAAGAAATAAAAATCAGGTACTCCTTTGAGATCTAGAGTAAAAACCGTGGAAGGGAAGACCCAATTGCATTGCTGGTATTAAGTAATATGCATCAGAAAAGCAAAAATAAATATTTTTCTTGGGACTTTTCACACTCTATGATTACTGGAGAAATACTCTGATAATAGCATAAATTCTGATAAGCAGTCGTGACTCACTTACACTGAGAAGCCACTGTAAAATGGAATTTCAAAAGATGAATAAAATAAGCACAAAAAAGTTGAGGTGGACTCATGCATGAACTCATTCTAAAGTAGACTTCAGAATCATGACAGATTTTGAGCAAAGTTCTTAGTTATACCTTATTTCTAAGATGTACTGAAGTGAATCAGACTTTAATCTTTATCTGATATTTAGCTTACTGCACACACATACACTCCATATGAATGATAAAAATTACTGTGGTGATAAATGTTATTTTAGATGAACGTTTAAGTGTCAGTTACATAAATTCTGAGGACAAGTTATGCTGGAAGTTCTGATGATTAAGTTATGAAGAAATGAAATCAGAATTTGTGTGAAGAATTACAGAAATAGACATTCACTTTTCGAGTTAAGAAATCATGTTCTGATGACTGTTAAGTTCTGATATAAGTCTAAGTTCTGATATTAAACTCTGACTCTTTACTTGAATTATTTGTGGTTAAACTCTGAAACAGTCTTATTTAAAATCAGAATATGTTTGGGTAAAATATTGACAGTCAATATAATTTGGGTTAGTGGTACACGTCTATGCACAGTAATTTTTACTTGTTTGATGTGTGCATTAAATCCTGTTTTAAACTTCCAATGGATGTTTTTATTCTCATCAGTCTAGGGAGACGAGGTAGAATTATTTCTACCTATAACCATTCAATTTTCCTTGCATCTCTTGGCATTCTATTGGCTATATAAACTAACACCTCATTCCAGCAAACACATCTCTCATTTTTTCTCAAACTCTCAAACTCATTTCTTTTTCACTCATCACGACTATGGTTCATTACAACTTAGTTCTGAACTATGACACCTTCACTATGAATATGAGGTGTACAGAATGGCAGCAGGAATGGCATGTCACTGCCATTCCTGATGAAATTTGGGACTCAGTTCCCGAAGAGGTCCTCACAGACCTCTTGTTCTTCTACATGGACTACCATCGCCATCTTGAGCGACTGGAAGAGGAACGACTGGAAGATCTCCGACAGCAGGAGCGTATTATTCATCTTGCTGTTCTTTTTGTTGAGAGCAGGAAGAAGAAATAATTTCTGCTCCCTGTTTCTCTTCACCGTCAGCTTTGTCTGGCTTCTTAGCTTAGGACAAAAGCTGTTGATGTTAGGATTTGTAGCTTAGGACAATCTTGTACTTTTGATCTTGTAATTTAAATTTCATGAAATGTATTTGCTCAATATATTAATGAAATTTTATATATATGCAAGATTTTGTCTTTGAGTCGTTTGATATTCTGATAACATTTTAAATCCTGATACTAACCATATTCTGATGACCTTTTTAGCTCTGATACAAATCAAGTTCTGATTCTGACGTGGCAGTATTTGTTTATTGGTTTATTAATGGTCATTTTCTCATTGGTTATAATTTTACAGAATATTGGTAAGGCAGTAATAATTTTAAGTGGGAACAATTATAAATTTTAAAATAAAACTGAACTACCTTGATTAATGGGATTACTTGGTAAGTGGAACGGTTTTTCCTTGAAAAACTGCATCTGATAAGTAATGATTACTAAAAACCCATGCCCATTAAATATCTTTTACTGCTGGATGTCTGACAGGTGTCTCAACGGTTACTTTTTCTACCGTGTATAAGTAAAAGAGAGAAAAGATTGTAAAATCTTTTATTTACTTTCATATTTTATCTCTCTCTCTTTACTTCTATTCTCTCTCATCTACTGACGATTTTTCATACAAACATTTTTTCAAACACCTTACAGGCAATCTTCTTTCTCACGAATTCTCATGGAATCCAAGGACATAATCTTCGATGGAGCAACGCTTGTTCCTAATAACTTATATGCTATTATTAGCAAGTCAGAAGCACCCTCTGAACTTCACTTCATTCAGGACTTTCTTGCTAGTTCTGATATTGTGTATACTCTGACTGAACCCGAAGCAGTTTCTGGTACTCAAGTACTGGAGTTCTGGAGAAGCGGTGTGTATGATGATGGTGGTGCCCAAGGGTCCCCAAGTATTATTTTTTCATCTGGGGAGGATGAGTATATTGTGACATTGTCTACGGTTCGACAAGCACTGCAGCTACCTGAGAACTGTGTCTATTCTACTGTTGACGAGCCAATTCTTCAAAATATGATGGCCAGTCCGGGATATGAAAGAACATTGGCAAAGCTGGGCCAGTTGAAGAGATCTTTCATAAGGAGGGAATGGAGTTTCTTCTTTGATTGCATAACTAAAGCTTTTGCAAACAAATGTTCCAATTTTGATGCAATTCCCATATTCAACCAACAAATCGGGTATGCTCTTATAAATTGAACTGATTTTGATTATGCACGCGCTGTTTTAGGTTTTATTGGGGACAAAATGAATGAAGATAGATCTACTGTTTATTTTGCTAGATTCTGTCAGCTTATTTATAGTTTCTGTTGTGATAATAAGCCCCACAATTATGGTGAATTAATTTCATCATTCAGAATAGCTAAAAGAGCTTTTACTGACTTATTATCTACTGATAATAAGAAGGCTGTATTAAGACCCCTTTTAATTCCTTTATCTGTCAAACAAGCCTTAATAACCTATGACCCTGTTAAGTACACTGTATTATATCCTGATGTTCAACCATCTGAACCTCATCCATCAGCACCTACCACCTCTACTCAACCATCACAAACTTCTCAACCTAAACCATTAGAACCTACAGTGTGGCGCCCTCCAAACCCGGGTCAGAATTTTGGGGTCCACACACATACCTTATTTATAACCTGCTTATAACAATATTAAAGATAATAATAATATGCAATGACCCTACTTACCAACTACCACGGATCGCAACAGGTTAAAGTATGCACACAAGCCAAACACACTAATATATTACATACCGATCAAATCCCACCATTCAAACTCAAACTGAGTATTAAACTCATTACAAACTTTTACAATTTTAAATTATTCCAAAAGAAGCCTACTAGCTCAGCTCCAACAGCCTTAATCCCTAGCTCTCACACTAGGCTGGGGATCCTTGCTACCAACTGGTTCCTTTTTAACTGGAAAGAATATAAACAACATCGCACAAATGAGCTAACTAGCTCAGCAAGTCACAATGACAAAACTGAGAATAATGATCATCAAGTGAATATGGTTATGATACCAAGTGAACAATGGATTATGATTTAGAATTGGATACTATATTTTTATTTTAAAAACCAAGGTTAGCCTGCTGATTAGTCACGCACTAACCCCGAGCAAAGCACACATCATTGCTCTAACTACTGGATCCAAGGCACACATTGGCCTAACTTGACCATTAAATGGTCTGACCACGAATCTGGTCGACAATTTTATAAAAGAAATCCAATTCTAACATAATAATAGAATGAACAATAATAACAATAATCAGAATCATTAACAACAGTGAATACTTAACAATGAAAGGGTTTCAACCCTTGTAAGGATCAATTAGGTGATTTCAAAGCTTGGATGCTGGGTAATGAAAGAATTGGATAACAAAGGAATCAACATTTCAGGGTTTCAAGGATTTAGTCTTTCAAAGCATAAGATATCATGGGTTGAGTATATAAGCAATTCAGTTTAGTGTTTGGTATTTAGTTTGTATGTACTTGTGGAGTAGTATCGTAGATTTGTGGTTCATGTTTGGGTATACAATAATAAATGGTTTAGAAAGAATAAGGTTCATGGCTCAAGAACAATAACTGAAATCAGGGTTTAGGTTTCAGTGCTTCAAAGCACTTGCAATATCAACAGGACTATCAAGTACTACAATATCTCGAGAAAGTTCAGAACACTTGCTTGGTATTAGCTTACTATCCTGCACTCGCTTCCAATCACAATCGTCTTACTCCTCAACTACCTGTTTCCCTTTCCTACGTCTTGCCTCTTCTGCTCACATATGATAAGCATCTATCATCATCAACTCACAGGATTTTATTCAACACATACTTCTATCTACCCTTCGTTTCACCCAAATCCGATTAACGGATTGAAAGTTATGCAATAACCAAGTAAACACCAAATATATAGACCGGTAGTCAATCAACAAGTCACGTATAACACATAATACATCACGTAATCAATGACATATCATTTATAAAGAAGTTTCGGGTCATAAATATGCTTTCGGGTATTTAAAATGATTTTTAAAATATTTTTCAGAATTAATACGGGTCGTTGGATCAATTTCGGGTTAATAAACAGGGTTCGGTTGGCCACTTCTGGCTCCGAAACAATTTTGTAATAATTATCGAGCCTTGGAAATAATTTAGAATAATATTTTAAAGCTCGAAACTATTTTTCGGAATTTTTAAATCATTTTTAAATAATTAAATCTAATTAAATAATTAATTAAAATCAATTAATAATTAATTAAATCAATTAATCAATTAATTTTTGAATTAATTGATCAATTAATCAATTAAAAATCAACTGAAATTAATTAACTAATTAATTCAGATTTATTTTTGAATAAAAAATAATTTTCGGAATTAAAATACTAATTTTTAGAATTTTCAGAAATTAAAAATGAATTTTTATAATAAAAATAAATAGGAAATATGATTTTTAAACATTTTATAAATAAGAATCCTATTTTTGAAAACTTTGCAAACTACAGGGACTAAACTTCATCATCTACAAAACTACAGGGGCCTGTTTGCAATTTTGCCAGCCCAGCCGTCGACTCGCCGAAGTGTGGCCGGAGAACACGATTCCGGCCACCTCAGGCCACCAAACTGTCCAGATTTAATCTACAGGTTACCAGCAACTTATTCGTGCAATCAAAACTCAATAATCATCTCTGTTCTGGCCGGAAATTGGCCAAGAACATCGCCGGTTTCCGGCGAACATCGAAAACTTTCAAAACACAACTCCCTTCGATCCATTAATCCTCTGTTAACGAGCTATATACCAATCGATTGCAAATTTCATAAGGAACACAACCCACTATAAATCAACAGCTAATAACCCCTGGATCAAAAACCCCCAAATTTCAATTGAAAACATTCATACGGGTTATAAACCCTAATTTTGAAATTCGAAAATTAAACCTACTTTTGAGCATGTTATTGAACTCCAAATCAGACGTATAATATATCAAAATCATCAGGAAAACAAGCTCTACCACATGCAATCATCAAATCATATAAACAATCATCCGAACAAAAATTCATATTTTTCATAAAAATAATTCAAAAATAATTAAATTTATATAAAATCAACCTTTGATTCTGCACTAAAACAGGTCCTGGAATCTGATAGTACTCCTTGAGACCTTCAAATTGGTTACTCCAACTTTCCAAACGGATTTCACTAACACCTAACACCTTGAATTTGTGGTTTGATTCTCAGAAAGGTTTATGAATATATGATTTTTCTCTGTAAAATTATATAATTATCTGTCTGCAAATGATTTTGATACGAAATAAAATATGGTAAAAGGCTATTTATACTTACGGGAAATTAGTATCCCGTTGGATCATTTCGTATATAAAACGGTACGTTTATTTGTAAAAACTGATCCAAACGGTATCGGTTTTCGGGATAATTATCCAAATCAGTACAATTTGTACTGCGGTCTTGGTCTCAGCGCCTGGTTACACGTATTACGAAGTGATAATTGTGATAGTTTAATAAAAAGCTCCCGTTTATCGAAAATACGGGTTTTATTGATTTACCGAAACGAATATTGTATCAAAAATGTTGCGCCGGGACCCGCGCAGGACAAACCGTACGCCGGATCGAAAAAGTCGAAACATGGAAAATGCTCGGAATATTATAATTAGATTAGGAAGGAGTTCTCGGAAGAGTTTCGGGTTCCAAAATCGTAACAACGGTTGACGTCGATTGGTTCCCGTTTTTATAAAATAGATTTTAAATACTCGGAAAAAGATTTTATAAATTTCATATGATTCATATAAATTCATAAATCAACATAAAATTTTTTTGGAAGATATGACAATTATCTATATTTTATTTTGGACATATAAAAATTAAAATACTCAATTAATAACATTTTTAAACATCCAAACACCGATAACACTTAACAATTAATTCACAGAATAGATACTGTACACACATAATAATTATTTAATAGCAAAAATAATTACACGATATATCCCGGATATTACATCCTTCCCCCCTTAAAAGGATTCTGTCCTCAGAATCTCCTAAGAAAACAAATGAGGGTACTTTTTTCTCATATTACTTTCTAATTCCCAGGTTGACTCTTCAACCTTTGGGTTTCTCCACAATACTCTTGCTAACTTTACCACTTTATTCCTCAATACCTTCTCTCGCTCCTCTAGAATCTTTATCGGACTCTCTACATATGACAAATCTACCTGAAGCTCTATTGGCTCATATTCTATTACATGCCTGGAGTCTGGATTATACTTCTTAAGCATTGATACGTGAAAAACATTATGAATATGCTCCATGTGCGGTGGTAATGCCAACTCATAAGCTACTTTGCCAATGCGCTTTAATATCTCAAAAGGTCCGACATATCTTGGGCTTAGCTTCCCTTTCTTCCCAAACCTCGTTAGTCCTTTCCATGGTGATACTTTCAATAATACCAAGCTTCCTTCTTCAAATTCTATGTCCTTCCTTGACTGGTCTGCATACTTTCTCTGACGATTTTGTGCGGCTATTAATCTCTTCTGGATAATTTCAACAACTTCTTTTGTCTGCTGTACCAATTCAGGTCCGAGTATTTTGCGTTCTCCTACTTCGTCCCAATATACTGGAGATCTACATTTGCGTCCATAAAGGGCTTCATAAGGTGGCATCCCAATGTTGGCGTGATAACTGTTGTTATAAGCAAACTCTACCAGAGGTAAATGCTCGTCCCAACTTCCTTTAAAATCAATAGCACAAACACGTAGCATGTCCTCGATTGTCTGGATCGTTCTTTCACTTTGGCCGTCCGTCTGCGGGTGATAGGCCGTACTCATATTCAATCTTGTTCCCAAACATTCTTGAAAACTCTTCCAGAATCTTGAATTAAACCTTGGATCTCGATCAGATACGATATACACTGGAACTCCATGACGAACTACAATTTCTTTTAGGTACATATGGACCAACTTGTCGAGCGAAAATCTTTCATTTATAGGCAGAAAATGAGCTGACTTGGTAAGTCTATCCACTATAACCCAAATGGCATCATGATTAACCCTTGTCCTCGGTAATCCAACTATAAAATCCATGGCAATATGTTCCCACTTCCATTCTGGAATCTCCAATGGCTGTAGCAATCCGCTTGGCCTCTGATGTTCTGCTTTAATCCTCTGACAGGTATAACATTTGCTAACCCATTCCGCAATTTCCCTTTTCATGTCTGGCCACCAATAATTCTTCTTTAAATCTCTATACATTTTGGTACTTCCCGGATGGATGGAATATCTTGAACTATGCGCTTCCTGCAAAATTTCATTCTTCAGCTCCGTTACTGGTGGAATCCAAATTCTAGAAGAAAACCTCAAAATACCTTGATCATCCTTTTGTGTGCACAATTCTTCACCTACCAAACGATTTATGTTTTGATCCATTATATCTTCCTGACATTTCTTTATTTTCTTCAACAATTCCGGCTGGAAAGTCATATTGTACACTTTAGCTTCCTCAGGCTTGCAAACTCTAATCTCCAATTCCAATTTCTGAAATTCCTTATATATCTCTTCAGGTACTGATAGCACATTCAACCTTTCCTTTCGACTTAACGCGTCTGCTACAACATTCGCTTTACCGGGATGATAATTAATCGAGCAATCATAATCCTTGATCAATTCTAACCATCTCCTTTGCCTCATATTAAGTTCCTTCTGGGTGAATATATACTTCAAACTTTTGTGATTCGTATAAATCTCACATTTCTCTCCATACAGATAATGTCTCCAAATCTTCAAAGCAATACTATGGCTGCTAACTCCAAATCATGAGTAGGGTACTTCTGTTCGTGTGGTTTCAATTGCCTTGACGCATACGCAATCACCTTGTCGTGCTGCATAAGAATACATCCTAATCCTTTGTGAGAAGCATCACTATAAATTACGAAATTCCCTTGATCGTCTGGAAGTGACAAAACAGGTGCCGTGATTAATCGTTGCTTCAATTCTTGAAAACTTTTCTCGCATTTGTCGTTCCATATAAACTTCTCATTCTTCCATGTAAGCTTTGTTAATGGTGTGGCAATCCTTGAGAAATTTTGAACAAATTGACGATAATATCCCGCCAATCCTAGGAAACTTCTTACCTCGGTGGGTGTTCTCGGTCTTTCCCAATTCGTAATTGCCTCGATCTTTGCCGGGTCCACTTTGATCCCTTAATTACTAACTATGTGTCCTAAGAACTGAACCTCCTGTAACCAAAACTTACACTTCGAGAATTTAGCATACAACTTTTTTTTCCTTAAAATCTCCAAAGCTGTCCTTAAATATTCCGCATGTTCCTCTTCCGTCTTTGAATAGATCAAAATATCGTCTATAAATACAATAACGAACTTGTCCAAATATTCCTTGAAAATTCTGTTCATCAGGTCCATAAATGCTGCCGGGGCGTTGGTCAATCCAAAAGACATTACTAGAAATTCATAATGTCCATACCTTGTTCAAAAAGCGGTCTTTGGTATATCCTCTGGCTTGATCTTCAATTGATGATATCCCGATCTTAAATCGATTTTGGAGAAATACTTGGCTCCCTTCAATTGGTCAAACAAGTCGTCAATTCTGGGCAACGGATACTTGTTCTTGATCATAAGCTTGTTGAGCTCCCTATAGTCGATACATAGTCTCATGCTTCCATCTTTATTCTTAAAAAATAATACCGGTGCTCCCCACGGGGATACACTGGGTCTGATTACTCCTTTCTCTAACAACTGCTGCAACTGCTTCGCTAGCTCTTTCATCTCAACAGGCGCCATTATGTACGGGGCCTTGGATACTGGTTCTGTTCCAGGTGTTAAGTCGATCGCAAATTCAATTTCTCTATCTGGAGGAAGTCCTGGCAATTCATCGGGAAACACGTCTGGAAATTCATTCACTACTGGAATATCTTCAAGTTTTGCTGGCTCCTGACTCTTGTCAATCACGAATGCTATAAAATGCTCGCATCCTTGCCGTAATAACTTCTTAGCTTGAATTATTGTTAAGAACTTCTTTACTTGCTTCTGTCCCTTGAACGTTACTATCTTTTCGTCAGGCGTCTTCACCATTACCTTCTTATTTCAACAATCTATCTGGGCATCGTGCTTAGATAACCAATCCATCCCTAATATAACGTCAAATTCTCCTAACTTAAATGGTATCAAATCTACACAAAACTTAATACCAGAAATCTCAACCTCACAATTCCCACAAACTTGATTCACAGTTACACGTTCTTGATTTGATAATTCCACAGTCATTATTTCATTTAAATACTCAACTGGACAATTTAACTTACTAACAAAATCTTGTGAAACAAACGATCGAGTTGCTCCCGAATCTATTAACACTTTGGCACATAAAGAATTCACATTAAGCGTACCTGCCACGACATCCGTATCCTGGATAGCATCCTTCACTGACATATCGAAAACTCTAGCCCTTGGAGTCTCATTTACTGCTGGGGTAGATCCCATGATCCTCAATGCATTACTGACTGGGGCTGATGTCTTGCAATCCCTGGCCATATGTCCTGGCTTTCCATATTTGAAGCACGTAAATCCAATGGCTGGAACCTTCACTGCTGGATTCCGGATAGGCTGATCTTTATTTGCTGGCTCTCTAGCTGGCTGATTTCGGCACTCCCTCGAATAGTGCCCTTTCTGGTTGCATTTGAAACATACCACATTCAACTTGTTACAAACTCCTCCATGCTTCTTTCCATAAACTTGACAATCTGGAAAAGTTAATCTCAACTAATTCGGCTGATTCACATTAGCTGGACGGTTGCCCTGGCCTTCGTCTCCTGCATTTTGTCTCCTGAAATTAAAATTTCTCCCTGGCTGGAACTTGCCCTTCTTAAAGTTTGGAAACTTCCCTGGTTGTGACTGACCCTCACTTCCTTCAACCTTCCTTTTCTTGCTCTCTTTCTCCTTCTGCGACATCTCACTTTCGGTCTTCGCAATCATAGCCTTCTGTACAACCCCTGCATATGTCTCCAACTCAAAAATAGCTACCTTCCCTCTGATCCATGGCTTCAAGCCTTGCTGGAATCTCTTAGCTTTCTTTCTATCAGTATCAACATACGACGGCACATACCTTGACAATTCTTCAAATTTACTCTCATAATCTGCCACCGACATAGTTCCTTGCTTTAACTCTAAAAACTTCAGCTCCATCTGATCTTGAACAAACTGAGGAAAATACTTTTCTAGAAATAATTCCTTAAACCTCTCCCAAGTAATAACATCCGTACCTTCCAATATCTTCACCATCTCCCACCAGTAGGTGGCCTCATTCTTCAAATAGTAACTTGCAAACTCAACCTTCTGTTCCTCCTTCACTTTCACTAAGGCAAATGCCTTCTCTATTTCTTTTAACCACACATTTGCTTCAATCGGCTCTAGGGAACCCTTGAATTCTGGTGGGTTTACTGCCTGAAAAGTTTTGAAAGTTACCTGGGGATTGGTCTGTCTTTGTTGTTGTTGTGTCAGGTGAACTGTTTGTTGGGCCAAGATTTGGAGAATCTGGGCTATTGCTGGGTCTATAGGTCCTGGGTTCACATTCTGGTTTGTCTCATCTTGGTTATTATTGTTGTTGTTGTTGGTTTCTTCATTCTGGGTGTTGGTGCGGGTATTTCTTCTAGGAGGCATTTTCTGTAAAGAATCAAACAATTTATTTAGCTTTTGAATCAAATCTTTGTATAAAGGAAAAGTTTTGTAAAACAGGAATATCCCTTTTTGAAAACAGTTGTAACTAAGTAAATTGCATGCTTCTTTACAGAATATAAACAGTTAGGAAAACAGGGTACATGGTATCACAGGGTATAACTGGTGCAATAAATAAGGTAAAGTAAAACAGGTGCGATAAAGTAAATGACAGTGCTGGAAAAGAAAAGGTACTGATATATAGATCAAAAGTTTTAGGGTAGTACAAGCGTAAAGACGCTTCGAAAGTAAAAGCAAAAAGGGTACAATAACCTACTCACTAATCAGCATAGCTAGTCTATAAATACAACTTAAAAGTCTACTGATACACACTACACACTACTGTACATACTATACAATCACAACAACACTGCTCCGCATCTCCATCTCTGAGTCTCTGTCTCAACTCCAAGGAAATTCTGGTCCTGCCAGCCTCTCAAAGTCCTCCATCACCTCAGTAGCCCAGACCATCAGTGTATCAGGGCCTCTGCCAGGTAGTGTAGCTCCATGTAGCCTAGCCTTAAGAACCCTCCGTGTCACATGAATCTCCTCTCGAAGCTCCCTCACACCATGATCAACATCTGTAGTCCTGATGATATGCTGTAACTCTCTGATCTGAGCCAACAAGGAATCATGCTCCAATAGAAGAGCCTCATACCGGTAATAAGGAACTGGGGGTAATGTGGACTGAAATGGGGCACTCGCAACTGAATGTCCAGTGGAATCTGAATCAGCTGGTGGGGGTCCTCTGATAGGTGGCCTCATGCCTGGAGGTGGAATAGCCTGCAGTGGTACGGGCTGCAACACCGGTGGAGGTAGAATAGCCAATGCTGGTGGAATAACAGGACGTGGATCCGATGCTGGTGCTCCAACTGAAGGCTCTGAGTGATCAGCTGATACGGGAATAAAAGAGTCGGCCATCTCTGCTATCTGAAATCATATTACAATATAAGTATCTCGAACCACGACGCGAACTATACTAATACCGGTTATACCATAACACTCAACCTCTCGACATTCTATCATCCTATGCCTTACTTCTAATCCTAATCCCCTACCCATTCCTGTCAACCTAGGCTTGTGTCAGTGACTTATAACCTGTGGCTCTGATACCAAACCTGTGGCGCCCTCCAAACCCGGGTCAGAATTTTGGGGTCCACACACATACCTTATTTATAACCTGCTTATAACAATATTAAAGATAATAATAATATGCAATGACCCTACTAACCAACTACCACGGATCGTAACAGGTTAAAGTATGCACACAAGCCAAACACACTAATATATTACATACCATTCAAATCCCAACCATTCAAACTCAAACTGAGTATTAAACTCATTACAAACTTTTACAATTTTAAATTATTCGAAAAGAAGCCTACTAGCTCAGCTCCAACAGCCTTAATCCCTAGCTCTCGCACTGGGCTGGGGATCCTTGCTACCAACTGGTTCCTTTTTAACTGGAAAGAATATAAACAACTTCGCACAAATGAGCTAACTAGCTCAGCAAGTCACAATGACAAAACTGAGAATAATGATCATCAAGTGAATATGGTTATGATACCAAGTGAACAATGGATTATGATTTAGAATTGGATACTATATTATTATTTTAAAAACCAAGGTTAGGCTGCTGATCAGTCACGCATTAACCCCGAGCAAAGCACACAACATTGCTCTAACTACTGGATCCAAGGCACACATTGGCCTCACTTGACCATTAAATGGTCTGACCACGAATCTGGTCCACAATTTTATAAAAGCAATCCAATTCTAACATAATAACAGAATGAACAATAATAACAATAATCAGAATCATTAACAACAGTGAATACTTAACAATGAAAGGGCCTTATAAGGATCAATTAGGCGATTTCAAAGCTTGGATGCTGGGTAATGAAAAAATTGGATAACAAAGGAATCAACGTTTCAGGGTTTCAAGGATTTAGTCTTTCAAAGCATAAGATATCATGGGTTGAGTATATAAGCAATTCAGTTTAGTGTTTGGTATTTACTTTGTATGTACTTATGGAGTAGTATCGTAGATTTGTAGTTCATGTTTGGGTATACAATAATAAATAGTTTAGAAAGAATAAGGTTCATGGCTCAAGAACAATAACTGAAATCAGGGTTTAGGTTTCAGTGCTTCAAAGCACTTACAATATCAACAGGACTATCAAGTACTACAATATCTCGAGAAAGTTCAGAACACTTGCCTGATATTAGCTTACTATCCTGCACTCGCTTCTAATCACAATCGTCTTACTCCTCAACTACCTGTTTCCCTTTCCTACGTCTTGCCTCTCCTGCTCACATATGATAAGCATATATCAATCATCAACTCACAGGATTTTATTCAACACATACTTCTATCTACCCTTCGTTTCACCCAAATCCGATTAACGGATTGAAAGTTATGCAATAACCAAGTAAACACCAAATATATAGACCGGTAGTCAATCAAAAAGTCACGTATAACACATAATACATCACGTAATCAATGACATATCATTTATAAAG